>NC_089036.1:35307500-35607500 GCF_034140825.1 Oryza sativa Japonica Group
TAATTAACATACATATGAAATTGCCACCTGTGTGATTTAAAACTTTTAAAAATTGTAAGTATCACATATAACTAGCATATACATGATTTAAACTTGTTGAAACCTCTAATAATCGTGCGTAATTAACATATGCCATACATCAATTGATTTATATGGATAATCAATACATCCAAAATAGTTTACATCGTGTACACAATAATTACGGCACGTACTTTCTCCTCACTATTGTTCCCTCCTTGTGATCGCTGTGTGAGTAAGGGGTGTCTTCATTTGATAGGAGGATGCTAGGGTCAATCGTCACCGTGAAAGGGGGTTGCCCATCCAACTGATCGTAATCCTCGTCAGTCTTGTCCTCAACTCCGACGATTTTTCTTTTGCCTGGGAGAACCACTTGACGCTTAGGCTCATCAGGCCCTCTGCCCTTCTTTCCTTTGCTAGACATGTCCTTCACGAAAAAGACTTGCGTTACATCATTGGCAAGGACAAAAGGTTCGTCCGAGTATCCAACCTTGTTAAGGTCAACAGTTGTCATCCCACTGTCATCAATCATTACGCCTCCACCAGTCAACCTAACCCATTGGCACCGGAACAGAGGAACCTTGAGAGGACCATAGTCAAGTTCCCATATGTCCTCGATGGCACCGTAATACGTGGCAGTTGTTCCATCGTGTCCCATGGCATCGACACGAACAGCGCTGTTTTGGTTCGTGCTCTTCATGTCTTGGGCTCTCGTGTAGAATGTGTACCCATTGATCTCATATCCCTGGAATGTCGCGATCGACCCAGACGGTCCCCTCGCCAGGAAGGCAAGTTGTTGGTTGATCGACTCGTTACCCATGAGATGTTGTCGTAGCCACGCGGGGAAAGTATCAATGTGATGCTGTGTAATCCATGCATCGGACTTACCGATGTTCCTGGCGCGAACTAGAGCCAAGTGCTCCTCGATGTAAGGAGCTACCAATGAAGAGTGTTGCAGAACAGTGAAATGGGCTTTACGGAATAAATTGTTGTCTACCGTCGTTATTGCTTTCCTTCCGAGAGTTCCCTTTCCCCGTAGTCTCCCTTCATGGCGTGATTCAGGTACCCCGATTGGGCGAAGGTCTTCGATAAATTCTACGCAAAATTCGATGACCTCCTCGGTTCCATAACCCTTGGCGATGCTTGCCTCTGGACGATCACGGTTACGAACATACTTCTTCAGAACGCCCATGTACCTCTCGAAAGGAAACATGTTGTGTAGGTACATAGGCCCGAGAATACGGATCTCTTTCACAAGGTGACAAAGCAGATGCGTCATTATATTGAAAAATGAAGGTGGAAATATCAACTCAAAACTGACGAGACATTGCACCACTTCATTCTGAAGGGCTTCTAATCTATCCGGATCGATGACCTTCTGCGAAATTGCGTTCATGAATGCACATATCTTTGTTATTGTTGCCCGGACATTGTCTGGAAGGATACCCCTTATTACAACTGGTAGCAGTTGTGTCATCAACACGTGACAGTCATGAGACTTTAGGTTTGTGAACTTCTTCTCCTTCGTGCTTATTATTCGCTTGATATTCGTGGAGTATCCAGACGGTACCTTTATGCTCTCCAAGCATTCAAACATACTTTCCTTCTCTGCCTTGCTAAGAGTGTAGCTGGCTGGACTCAAGTAATGGCTTCCTTTCTCCTTTGGTTCCGGGTGAAGGTCGCCGCGTTGTTCCATATGCTTCAGATCATTACGTGCTTCCAGTGTATCTTTCGACTTTCCGTATACACCTAGGAAGCCAAGAAGGTTTACGCAAAGGTTCTTAGTGAGGTGCATCACGTCGATTGCGTGGCGTACGTCCAAGAATTCCCAATATGGTAACTCCCAAAATATAGAGTTCTTTTTCCACATCGCCGCGTGACCATCTTCGCTCTCTATATGCTGGCTTCCAGGCCCCTTTCCGAACACTACTTTAAGATCTTTAACCATAGCAAACACTGTTTTCCCGCTGCGATGTTTAGGCTTCGTACGGTGGTCGGCCTTATGTTCGAAGTGCTTGCCTTTCTTCCGTACCGGGTGGTTTGCTGCAAGGAATCGACGATGACCCATGTATACAACCTTCCTACAGTGCTTAAGATACGTACTTTCTGTTTCATCCATACAGTGAGTGCAAGCCTTGTACCCCTTGTTGGACTGTCCGGATAGGTTGCTAAGTGCAGGCCAATCGTTGATGGTTACGAACAGCAGCGCTCGTAGGTTAAACTCCTCCTGTTTGTCCTCGTCCCACACGGGGACACCTTCCTTCTTCCACAACTGTTTAAGATCTTCGACCAGTGGTCTTAGGTACACGTCGATGTCGTTACCAGGTTGCTTGGGGCCTTGAATAATAATCGGCATCATTATGTACTTCCTCTTCATGCATAGCCAGGGGGGAGGTTGTAGATACACATCGTAACGGGCCAAGTGCTATGGCCGCTGCTCATCTCTCCAAAAGGATTCATGCCATCCGTACTCAAACCAAACCGTATGTTTCGTGCGTCCTTTCCAAATTCTTTAAATTTTCTGTCGATGTTTCGCCACTGCGAACCATCGGCGGGGTGTCTCAGCATCCCGTCCTGTTGACGCTCTTCAGCGTGCCATCGCAACATTCTAGCATTCCCCTTGTTCCTGAACAAACGCCTTAGCCGTGGTATTATAGGGAAATACCACATCACCTTAGCAGGAATTCTCTTCTTTGTTAGCTGCCCGTCAACTTCTCCTGGATCGTCCCGTCTAATCTTGTATCGTAGTGCTTTGCAAACAGGGCATGCTTCTAGGTTCTCATACTCCTCACCGCGATATAGGATACAATCGTTCGGACATGCGTGAATCTTATGAACTTCCAGTCCTAACGGGCAGACTATCTTCTTAGCCTCGTACGTTGTCTCGGGCAATTTGTTTCCCCCCGGAAGAATGTTCTTGACGAGTTTCAATAAATCGCCAAATGCCTTGTCACTAATCCCATATTTTGCCTTCCATTGCAACAACTCCAGAGTGGTATCCAACTTTTTGTGCCCCTGCTCGCAACCTGGGTACAACGAAGTTCTGTGGTCCTCCAACATCTTGTCCAATTTATGGGCCTCCTTTTCACTTTCGCAGTCCTCCCTGGCGTCCTGCAACATCTGACCAAGATCATCCGCAACGTCGTTACCATCAGCAGCTATTTCCTCCTCGCCCGTTTGATTTCCTTCAAATCCAACATACTGAGCAAAGTCCGGAATATTGTCGTCTTCCACTTCATCTTCTTCCATTTCAACACCTTGCTCTCCGTGGGATGTCCAACAATTATAGCTTGGCATGAACCCCGACTCAAACAAGTGGAAATGAATAGTCCTGGATGCAGAATACTCCTTCTGATTCTTACACTTATTGCATGGACAACAAATAAAACCCCTTTGCCTGTTAGCTTCGGCCACTCTCAAAAAATAGTGCACGCCGTCAATAAACTCTTTGGACCGCCGGTCAGCGTACATCCATTGCCGATCCATCTACATGAGTCAAAAAAACCGCACACAAATAATTATTCTTACAATAATGACAGTCATACAATAATTATAAGATATCTTTATTCATACAAAAATCATAAAATATTACACCAAATAATTCTTAAAAACTATTTGTAAAGTTTTAAACTAATTTTAATGTGTTTTACTTCTTTTAATTTTCATTTTAGTTTGTTTTCTATTATTTAAGATTAACTTTCACTAGAGTTTTCCTTCTCAACTATTTTATAAAACCTTGTTTAGCAAATGAACTAAATTTCTATATATTCTTTCTTCCCCACACACATTTTCTCTCTCATCAACTTACAACTAAATTTTGGAGACAAAAAAAAGTGTGCAAAACATAGGTGCAAATGTAGTATAACAAAAAAAAACATTGGAGGATGAAGTTGCAAACCTTTTAGGCACCTCCGATTTGTTTGTAATCACCAAAATAAATTCAATAGAAATTTTGGCATGACCTCCCCTCTTTTTTGAAGTAATTTTGAAGCTTGCTCGGGCAGCTGGAGGAGGAAGAAGACATATATATAGGGGTGGGACTTTAGTCCCGGTTGGTAGCACCAACCGGGGCTAAAGATCACCGGGATCATTAGTCCCGGTTGGTATTACCAACCGGGACTAAAGTTAAGATCTTTAGTCCCGGTTGGTAGCACCAACCGGGGCTAAAGATCACCGGGATCTTTAAGTTAAGATCTTTAGTCCCGGTTGGTGTTACCAACCGGGACTAAAGATCCCGGGGGGGCCTGACAGGTCCTGACAGCATTCGAACCGGGACTAAAGATGATCTTTAGTCCCGGTTGGTAACACAAACCGGGACTAAAGATCAAATATGCCCGTTACCCTTTTGAACCGGGACTAAAGATCATCTTTAGCCCCGGTTTTTATTGCATCCGGGACTATTGTGGAAATCGGCCGACCGACGAAAGATGGTTTCTCCACCAGTGTATCTGGGGCGATACACCGCGCTACTGGCGCTGGATCCCTCTCGCCGACTCCTCAAGGTAATGCTGTTCCTTCCCTACTCCATTCATCCCATTTCAAATGCATCCATTAGTTTTCATATCTAACTTTAATTGTTTGATAACATAAAATATTTTATCATCTAATAACTATAAAAATATTTCAAATAAGACAAACGTCAAAGTTGGACACGGAACCTCATAGCCACGCTTAAAATAGAACGGAGGGAACATGCAGTGTAGTTGTGTTGTCCAGTGACTATATGTACATGAGAACATGTTTAATAGTATAGTCAATTAATAGCTACAAATCATTTATTGTTAATCTAATAATCAATCCATATAATAGTTACATTACAATTTTATACTACACCATTAATATCTGATCTTACCTTTTATACCCATATAGTCCGTGCTATAGTTTGGCTATAAATCTGTAGCCTATTTCTCTTTTCTCTTTATTTTTTTTCACATGTTTATAGCTGGTTTATAGTTTGTTTAACAATGACCTTTAATTGGCACATATATGATGCTCTGCAACTAGTACGTGATGGTCTATGCTGGATGGCGATGCTACTACTACTCTGCGCTGCGGCACATATTTGTTGATTTCTCTCTTTGTTACTACGTGTTTAAACCCTTTCTTTACAACAGATTCGAAGAAGGTGCTGAACTCATAGATGTTTGCTGGATGGAAATCCGTTGCAACATAGATAGCAAAATGCTCTCCCCAAACTCAACTTATGCTGCGTTCATGGTGTTCAAGATAGCTGAAGGTTTCTATGGGCTGGATACCCCGCTACAGGAGGGAACGGTGAGCCTCGGAGGGAGGGAATCAAGACGCGAGGTTGCCTTCACTTCGATCGATCCGCGTCCGCCTCAAGGGAGTGCAGCGTACCCTCAGAAAAGAGCTGATGGCTGGATGGAGGTGGAGTTGGGCGAGTTCTTCAATGAGAATGGTGAAGATGGAGAGGTGGGCATCAGCCTGATGAGTAAAGGACCCAATTGGAAGAGGGGTCTCATTGTGCTGGGCATTGAGATTAGGCTGAAAGAACATGGCAGATGAGCTTTTTACGATCAACGAGCGTCTTGGATGACGGATTAAGAGCTTTTTACGATCAACGAGAGCGTCTTGGACGACGGATTAATTGCGGCTACAAAGTGTTGTTTTTTTGCTGTGTCCTGATTCCGTATGTTTTAATTAGCGTGTGGTTGTTCATCGGTTGTTCCACTACATGTAACTGCACTGCATTCATCAAACGTTGAAAATTATTTATTCCAAATTAACTGGGCGTTTGAGCAATCGCTTTACTACTTTCCATTTTTTTCCCCAAGTAGTAGTATGTTGCAGCAGTGTACTAGTGTACATTTGGAGTACACTGGTATACTATATTGTAATAAGTTCACTTTAGACCTCTCAGTTTATCATCGGGTTTAAAATTTGTCCATGAATCGCAATACCATGTATAGTCCGTCCTGAACTTGTTCAACCGTGTTAACTTTCGTCCAAGACAGAATGGCTCCTGTTTTTGTCTGACGTGACGCTTCGACTTTGGTCAACTATCCTGAGTCAGTGTGGGATATACACGGGCCCCAATGTCAGTAGCCAACTCTCTTCCCCTCATCTACTCTTCCCTAGCTAGAAGGCAGCAGGCGCAGAACGACGGAAGGAAGGGCTAGAGGGAGGAGGTCATGTCAGGTGGCAGGAGGCAGACCATGGGCTGAGTGGATAGGGGCGGCGCTGCCATTCTGGGGTTGGCAAGAAAAAGGGCAGCCGTGGCGGTGGATGGATGGATTTGTGGCGGGAGGAGGTGGAGATGTGGGCGGTGGAGGCGGAGTTCGTGTGGTCGGGGTCGTACAGAGAGGAGGACAACAAGCCGAAGGACTGCGCGAGGAGGGGCTTCATTGCTGACTTTGGTGACTTCTTTTGCTACATCCGCGCCCTCTTCGGTGACGCCGCATCCATCGCACTTCACACCTCCTCCTCTACTTTCTCTTCTCAACCCTACCGGTGTCGACTGGTTGAGGAGCCACTCATGGCTAGACCACATCCTCGCCCTCGAGGATAACCACGTCGCTGCTGGATTTGGGGCGTCGACGGCCTCGGCGGAATCCCCATCCCTCCTCCTCCTTTCCCTCCTCCGTCGATGCTAACGCCCTCCTCCACGTCGTTGGCTCGTCGCTAGTCGCTACTGTGCACCAGTAAACGTGGGTTGCGGTATGGAATGGCCAAGGTAGCTTCTCCCCGTCAGTAGCCATCCTCCTCACCGTCCACTGTCGTCCTCCTCAGCACCTGCTGCTAGTTTTCTCCTCACCATCGTCCGCCATCCTCCTCACCGCCCTAAACCGTGAGATGGGAAGAGAGAGAGAGAGAGAATGCCATAATGGTCATTGACATGTAGAGCCTCGTGGGTCCAATGCTGACTCAACGTCATTGCCTCCAGTCAAGTAGCTACATCGGACAAAACCAATCGCTATACTACTCTAGGACATATGGTAATTTGGTTTTGTAAGTTGAGAGACAATTTATATCTGGTATTGCGGTTCAAAGACGAGTTTAAACTCGACGAAAACTTGAGGGACCTAAAGTAAACTTGTGCCTACTATATTTTTGTGGAATAAGTTCACTTTGACTCCCTAACCTAGCAACCGAATCTGATTCGTATCCTTGAACTGCAATATCAAATATCTCGATCACCAACTATTAAAATCGGTGCAATTGACTCTCTTGGCGGTTTTGGAGGGCGTTTCGCTACTGTGGCAGTGTTGACCTAGTCTGGTTGATGTGGCGCTTAGGTAACATTAGAATTAAAAACATATATGTGAGCCCCATTCATCATTCACAAAAAAAAAAATATGGTGCCCACATGTCATCCCCTCTGTCTTTCTTTTTTCTCCCTCTCTCTCCTATCTCTTCCTCTCCACTTCGGAGCGGGATCTAGAGCAGCGGTGGTGGCGGAGGGGCGAGGGCCAGAGCAGTGGCAACCAGCTTCGTCGCCGACCCTCCAGCTCCCGACCGCCGCTGCCGCTCCAGCTCCCGCCCTTTTACTACCGTCGCTGCTCCGGCCCCCCAAGCCGCGCCCCCGTGTCGTCCCACTGTGCCGTTGTGGTGAAGCTAGCCGGGGACAAAGGGCCGAAGCCATTCGAATGAGGAAGAGGAAGGCGGTGGTTCGGGCAGGCGAGGTCGGACTCAAGGACGGAAGCGAGGCACGATGATTCAGAATCAGAGACCGAGACCTCAGCGGCGCGCGGCCTCGGAGGCGGCGGGGAGAGCAGGAGTTTGGGTTTAGGCCTGGTTTAGTTCCCAATTTTTTTTTCCAAAAAACATCACATCGAATCTTTGGACACATGCATGGAGTATTAAATATAAATAAAAAAATTAATTACACAGTTTGCATGGAAATCGCGAGACGAATCTTTTGAGCCTAATTAGTCAATGATTAGCCACAAGTGCTACACTACCCACATGTGCTAATGACGGGTTAATTAGGCTCAAAAGATTCGTCTCGCGGTTTCCAGGCGAGTTATGAAATTAGTTTTTTCATTCATATCCGAAAACCCCTTCTGATATCCGGTCAAACATCCGATGTGACATCCAAAAATTTTCTTTTCACAGGCTACACAGGGTGTTAGGCTATGTTCGGATTCCACGGATGAGAGCTAATCCCTCCTACATGAAAAACGGAGCGGTCCATTACCGCGTGATTAATTAAGTATTAGCTAATTTTATTTTTTCAAAAATGGATTAATTTAATTTTTTAAGCAACTTTCGTATAGAAACGTTTTAAAAAAATATATTGTTTAGTAGTTTGAAAAACCGTGTGGTAAAGGAGGGAGAAGGATGTGAACATACTCCTACCGTTTAGTCGGGTTTCCAGACTCCAGATATATTATCATATAACATGTGGGCGCCACGTGAAGGAAAAGGGTTGGAGATTCTCGTCAGTCCTGAAAAAGAGGTAGGAGTACGTACGTAAGCCTTCGTGGTTAAGTTTCCTGCGTCGTATAAGAAATGCTCCAAGCTAAGCTCTCAATCAACTACACTCGTCAGTCGCCACCGATATGAATTTCTTGTGCTTTTTCCCCTTCACAAAGAAGCCGGATTCGAGCAAGGGGGCGGAGGCATCGCCATCGATGGAAGAGGGGGAGGCCTGCGACGACTGCGAGTGCGAGATCGCGCGGTTGCCGGAGGAGCTCCTCTCCGCCGCGATCTCCCTCACCGCGCCGCGGGACGCCTTCCGCGCCGCCGCCGTCTCCCGGGCCTTCCGCGCCGCCGCCGACTCCGACGCCGTCTGGGCTAGCTTCCTGCCGCGTGATCTCCCCGATCTCGCCGACGGCGAGCTCTCCCCCGCGCCGCCTTCCAAGAAGGACCTCTTCCTCCGCCTCTCCGCCGGCCACTACCACCTCCTGCCAGACAGGCTCAAGGTAATTGATTTAATAAGCTGCTTAATTTGTCTTCAAAACTGCACCGCTCTCGATTCGCCGGCTAATAATTATACTACTTCCGTTTCCGTTTCATATCATCAGTTGCTTGATTTTTTTTAATTAAACTTCTTTATATTTAACTAAATTTATATAAAACATACTAACATTTTTAATACAACATAAAAATATATATTCGATGTTAAATTTAATGAAACTAATTTGTTATTGTAAATATTATTATCTTTTTATAAATTTACTCAAACATGAAGAACTTGAATTAAGAGAAAAATCAAACGGATCGTAGAGTATGTAGTACGAGGTTTGTTTTTTTTCTTAAACGAAGGAAGTACTCCCTCCGTTTCGAAATGTTTGGCGCCGTTGACTTTTTATCACATGTTTGACCGCTCGTCTTATTCAAAAAATTTAAGTAATTATTAATTCTTTTCCTATCATTTGATTTATTGTTAAATATATTTTTATGTAGGTATATAATTTTACATATTTCATAAAAGTTTTTTAATAAGACGAATGATCAAACATGTGCTAAAAAGTCAACGGTGTCAAATATTTCGAAACGGAGGGAGTATAATACTGTATGGTGTTTTGGCGCAGGGCATGTGATTGGACAGGGAGACCGGGGCCAAGTGCTATGTGCTCTCGGCTAGAGCGCTGGTCATTATCTGGACCTGTACACCAAGATACTGGCGCTGGATCCCTCTCACCGACTCCAGGTCCAACGAATTCTTGTGTTGTGTTGTGGCCAATGCCTTTGATGTGATGTGATGTAACTTTACCTTCCATCAACCTCCGATTGAAGATTGCATATGCACACAACAGTACGCATTTAATTAGTTCGCAGCACTTAAAAAAAAGAGAACTTTTACGGTATAATATACTACCAGTATATACTAAAATAAAAAAAATATACATATATTCCTAAATAGTATTACACTTGTTTATAAATTAAAGTTTGTTAGCTTTTTTTTCTATGGCTAAAAATATAATTAATTAAAAGTTTAAAGACTTCACGTATAGGTGTGTGATACTATTTAAAGTAGATGTGTAACTTTTTTAAAAAAATTCAATAACATTCGTTAGTTGATGTGTACATAGTGTGCATCAAAAAGTTTTTATGTGTATGGGATACCTTCCCGCTTCATACTTCATATTGTTTGCAACTTGCAAGTGCAATGGCACTTTTATACGAATTTTAGTTCTACTAGTACCAGTATTTGTTTGCTAGTTAATTATCCTCTGCAAGGCATATTTAATTAATTTGTTACTACAATAATCCCTTGTTCACGACAGATTCACAGAAGCTGCTGAGCTCTTGAGTGTATGCTGGTTGGAAATCCTTGGCAATATAGACAGCAGGATGCTCTCCCCGAACTCAACTTATGCTGCAGTTTTGGTGTTCAAGATAGCTGAGGAGTTCTACCAGCTGGATACTATAGATGCAACAGTCAACCTCGGAGGCTCGAAATCAAGTCGCGAGGTTGCTCTCACTCGATCCCGTCGTCGTCCTGAAGAAGAGATCAGTGCAGTACTGTTCCCTCGGACAAGAGCTGACGGCTGGATGGAGGTGGAGCTAGGCGAGTTCTTCAACGAGGAAGGTGAAGATGGAAACGTGAACATCAGAATCTTTGGTAAAGGACCCAATTGGAAGAAAGGTCTTATTGTGCTGGGCATTGAGATTAGAATTAAGAAATCTGGCAGATGATCGAGCTTCTAGGATCAAAGATGCGTCTTGGGAGTACTGAAATGTATAAGATTTCCGATGCCTGAAGCTTTGGTGTTTTAGTGGCATTTGCTTTTGCTGCTGCTAGTGATGGGCAAAACTAGAGGGTGTTTCCTCTTCTTGTGGGTAATCTGACGGACCTTTTTCTCAATTGCTGGGGACAAACTGAACTTCTGTAGCCGACATCTTGGTTCAGTGCTGGACGATTGTCTACATCTGGTTTGGAAGATGCAACTAGAGACAGCTATATATTGCCATTTTAAATGTTGAGTAAATTGCATTAACGGTCTCTACACTTATTATGCTATGTCATTTATGTCCCTATAAACTTTCAACATTTATGCTGATTCAGAACCGAAACTTACTAAAATATCATCCCAATACAACATTGTCACAAGACATTAGGGATCCTACGTGATACTGACGACGTGATTACCACCTCCCCTCTTCATTAATTTCTTACGCCAACTGCCAGTGGGTCTCGGCCTCCTCTGACCTTCTCTCTCCGTTGTCAACATCCTCTCCTACCCTCCTCTCTCGGTGCCAGGAAACCATGTTGTCCTCTCTAGTCGGCATCAAGTGATGATGGAGTTGCCTCAACATGACTCTGTGCGGCGATGGGCCGGCAGATCCCGGGGTGTGGATGCGCTGCCCTAGATCTAGCCATTGGCTCGCCACTATCTCATACAGACGGTGGACATGAAATTGATGAGTAAAGAACCTAATTGGAAGAGAGGCATTGTTATGCAGCGCATTGAAATTAGGTTTAAGAAATCTGGCCGATGCTCCTTCTAGGATCAACGAGCGTCTTGGAGTAAACGAGTTGTGATCATTTGCTTTTGTTGCAAATGACGTGCAAAACTACAAAGAAAATTTGATGAAAAGTCACTCTCAATCGTGGGCTTCAATAAAATGTTAGTATTTTCTAGTACTATATTTTGCTCCTTAAAATATATTGCCACCTGCTGTATTTTTCGCCATCGTCAGAGTTTTAAGCCTATTTTATTGTTTTTTTTCACTCCTTTCCTTTACGCATGGAAAGACAAAAATACCCCCTCGTATATTTGGATAAGACCAAAATACGATCGACATGTTGCGGCTAGAGGTGTCAGAAGTACCAATTCCGTAAATATTTCGATTAGTATGTGATTGTTTTTTTTAATATAATGGAATAAAAATTAGTATGTGATTGTTCATTTGTCGTTCCATTACATGTAACTTCACTTCATTTATCAAAGTTTAAAATTATTTATTCCGAATTATAACTGGTTTATTGAGCAAGCGCTTTATTATTCTCGACCTTTTTTTTCCAAGTATATGTATGTGGCAGTGTGTACTCCGCAGTTTATGACTGGGCCAAGCAAGGCCCAGACACGTAAAGTAACTGGGCCATTTTTCTCCGGACAAGCAGGACACCGGCCCACGCGTATTCTCCTGGTCCCACACGTCAGTCCCCCTGACCAACGCTTCCTCGACCAACTCCCTCCCGTAAATCCAATCCAAAATTCGAATTCCCACCACGAAACCACGCATCGATCGAGGTCGAGGAGTCGTCATCCATGGCGATGGAGGAGGAGGAGGCCGCAGCGTGCGAGATCGCGCGCCTGCCGGAGGAGCTCCTCGTCGAGGTGCTCTCCCTCACCGGCCCACGGGACGCGTCCCGCGCCGCCGCCGACTCCGACGCCGTCTGGTCCCGCTTCCTTCCCCGCGGCCTCCCGCGCCTCGCCAGACGCGAGCTCCCCCGCTCGCCGCCGCCGCCGCCGTCCAGGAAGGCGCACTTCCTCCGCCTCTCCGCTGGACCCCTTCTCCTCCCACGCAAACTCATGGTGCGTTCCTGCAATGTCCCGCGCGCGCCCCCCCCCGGAAATGTGCTCCTCACTTTTCTTCTCCGATTGCGTATGCGTAGTGCCGATCTGCTGGCTCATCAGATGATTGTGCTGCGTGCAGAGCATGTGGTTGGACAGGGAGAAGGGCGCCAAGTGCTACATGCTCTCGGCCAGGGCGCTGCAAATTTCGTGGGGCGATTCGCCGCAGTACTGGAGCTGGATCCCTCTCGCCGATTCAAGGTTCGTGCTCAACCACATTTCTCTGCCTCCTTTTTTCACTTATGTTGCTATTTTGTCATGTACTCTGTTCAGTAGAATTGGATGGATGGCTCGTCAAATTGTGATCAATCGCTAATTGTTGCAGCTTGCGTGCTTTATTTTTTTAGCTGAAAGCTTTGTCATACTATATTACAGAACAAGCATAAACAAATTTCCTAGCAGCTTTGGTTGTATCACCAGATCGAATCCAATGGTCAAGTCCTTTTTATTTGGAAATCAGAGTTTATACACATGTGCACCCCCCCCCCCCCCCCTTTACTTGCAACTTGAGCACGTAGGATGCATAAATTAAACATATAGATCGATGTCACTTCACCTAAATAATGTTGCTCTTGCGGCGCGATATTTTAGAGAATATGCAGGAGAACTGCATATCATTCTATTGATGAAGAAGTGAGGAGGGATCAGTACATAGAACACATCCAAGCTACACATGGAACATAAATCAGTTTGTTCATACAACAAATTGAGTTCGATAAGCTACATGTTTCATGCCTAAATGCCATTATTATGCTACACTGAAGCAGTTCATAGAATCTTGTTTGATGGCAAGAGTTATGGAATTTGAAGTTGGTTCTGTATGGCTTAATTGTTTGTATTAACTCATCTCTTACTTTGTCATGAATAATTATGCAAAAGGTTCAAAGAAGGTGCTGAGCTCTTATCTGTTTGCTGGTTGGAAATCCGTGGCAAGTTACCGGGCAAGAAGCTGTCACAAAACACAAATTATGCTGCATACCTTGTCTACAAGATAGCTGATAGATCCTATGGGCTGGATTTCCCATTCCAGGAGGCATCTGTCAGCATCGGAGGAAGCATAACAGCCCGCCAAGTTAGTGTCGTTCAATGAAGGCTCAAGAGAATAGAACCACGTGCAGTTGTTCTTGCAGAGGATATAGAGAACCCTCAGAAAAGGGCTGACGGTTGGATGGAGCTGAAGCTGGGTGAGTTGTATAATGAGGAAGGTGACGATGGTGAGGTGTGCATCAGTTTCATGGAGACAAAAGGAGGCCACTGGAAGAGTGGCCTTGTTGTGCAGGGTATTGAGATTAGACCTAAGAAAAGTCCACCCCTGAACTCTCTTGCTTGCTCCCATGAGAAACCCTCCTGCTCAACATTGACAACGTTGCAATCGTGCATGGAGGAGATTTTCCTCTCAGACGGGCTCACAGTACGGCCCTAGCTCCCCAAATGAAAAATGCTTCTTTGCATGCCTTTTTTGTATGTTTCTTGATCGATCGGTCTAATAAGGTGATGTGTGCTTCTGTACACAGAGTATGTGGTTGGACAGGGAGACTGGTTTTAAGTGCTACATGCTGTCGGCCAGGGCGCTGCAGATTGTGAACTTAACGCATAGCTGGCGCTGGATCTCTCTCACCGGCAGCTCCAGGTTGTTGAACTATATGCCCCTTCCTTTCCTCTGCGAAGTTTTCCATTTCGCAAAATTTGCAAAGCATTTATACTCTTGTGCTTTCTGTGGTACATGAAATTGCCATATTGTAACTTTGGTGGAGTATGTGTTGTGATGATAGATGAAATTGCTTTCAGAATAGAAATGTGAAATCACAGTTGTTGTTGTTTTCAAAAATATGCATAAGAACTTGTTAAGAGAAATTACACGTGATATTTCCGTACATACACAAACTTTATTGAAGAGATTCTGATTATATCGAAAGGCTAAGACCAAACTTCAAGTTGTTTTTGTTTGGAAAGTGATATTCTGCTATACAGTAGCTGCTCCTCTGATGGCTCCTAGGATTTTAATTGAGCGTTTCTTTATTTCTTTTTTTCTGAAGAGCAAAGACCAACTCTGATTTTGTAAACAGAGTAACAAGAAGTACCGAAAAAATAGCTTTCTTGTATCTTGTTGATCCCAATGGAGTTCTTGAACTATATATCTCTTGTCAATATTGAAAAAAGAGTTATATCTGTTGCTAGTCTTAAAAATAAAAATATATGTATATCTCTTGCCCCCACGGTATGGAGCTAAGGCAAAACTGTGTACAAAAGCTTGGTGACTCGAAAGTTCCATGGAAATTTGTTCCTGACTTCCCGTGTCCTATTTTTTTCCTACTTGTATGTATTCAATTCTAATGATTTGTTACAACTTACAAATAGTATTAACCACGTGTTTACTCCAGGTTCTCAGAAGTTGTTGAGTTCTTAAAAGGATACCGTGTGGAGGTCTGCGGCAAGATACCTTGCAAGATGCTCTCCGGAAACTCAAATTATGCTGCTTACATTGTGTTCGTGGTAGCTGAAGATTCATGTGGGTTGGCTTCTGTGTGGGTTGCAACCGTCGGCGTCGGGGGACGCCAATCCACTCGCCAAGTTTGCTTGGACAGCTCCAACCGCAATGACTACTACTACGAAGGCGAGATTGAGGTGCCTCAGGATGGGAGTGTGATTCTCCCTCAGGAAAGGGCTGATGGTTGGATGGAGCTGGAGCTGGGTGAGTTCTACAACCAAGAGGGTAACAACCAGGGTGAGGTATGCTTCAGCCTCGTGAAGCCCAAGGCAGGCAGATGGCTGTCCAATGGAGGCCTTGTTATTCAGGGCATCGAGATTAGGCCTAAGATATCTTGACGGAGTAGCAATTTTGAACTATGTCCGAGTAATAACCAAGTGAAAAAGAACAGAGATGTGTGATCAGATACTGCCACTTGCTTGATTTGTCAAGTGAGGAGTGACTTCTGCTTCGAATTTTCTACTACTAGTCTACGGCTCTACACATATACTACAACATGTTGGACTGCAAAACCATGGGCGGAAGTGGAACTCGACCGACCTTCCGGCATGCTCACCGGTGGTATTATTCTCACATTCCCCAGCTGTATTTTTTCTTGTCTCCTTGTCATTTGCCGAATTGCCAATGGGGCCGTCGTGCTGCGAGATCGCGCGCCTGCCGGTGGAGCTCCTCTCCGCGGTGATCTCCCGCGCGGCGCCGCGCCCGCGCGACGCCTGCCGCGCCTCCGCCGTCTCCCCGGCCTTCCGCGCCGCCGCCGACTCCGACGACGTCTGGTCCCGCTTCCTGCCGCGGGATGTCCCTGACCTCGCCGACGGTGAGCTCTCCCCGCCGCCGCCTTCCAACAAGGCGCTCTTCCTCCGCCTCTCCGGCTCCGATGGAAATGTCCCCCTCCTGCCAGACAGGCTCAGGGTGCGTACTAAACTAATTACTGATTACTTAAGACTAAGAGCACTGCTTCCTTGATGATCTCTTCTCGTGTTCAAAACTGCTGCTCTCTCATTCACAGGGCATCTGGTTCGACAGGGAGACCGGGGCCAAGTGCTATGTACTCTCGGCCAGAACGTTGGTAATTAAGTGCAGCGAGACGTCGGATTACCGGCGCTGGATCCCCCTCGCCGACTCGAGGTCCGTTTCTTAGGATCACACGACTGGTTATCGTGTTGTCCAGTGCCTTTACGTTCATCATAATTCTCCAATCGGCAATTGCATAATTGATAATTCGATGGTTCAAGTGATGGTTACTTTCGATTTCTCATGATTTCCTTACAAGTTTCAAACCCCTTTGTTCACGACAGGTTCGCAGAAGCCGTTGAATTCATGGATGCTCCTCCCCGGATGGAAATCCGTAGCAAGATAGACAGCATGGTGCTGACCCCAAACTCGACTTACGCTGCGTTCATGGTGTTCAAGATAGCCGATGGGTTGTACGAGCTGGACACTTCACCACACGATGCGACGGTCAGCATCGGAGAGAATGAATCGAGACGCGAGGTTGCCTTCACAGGAAGGTACCCTGAGAGAAGAGCTGACGGCTGGATGGAGGTGGAGCTGGGTGAGTTCTTCAACGAGGATGGTGAGGATGGAGCGGTGTACATGAGATTGATGAGTGAAGGACCTAACCGGATGAGAGGTCTTATTGTGCTGGGAATCGAGATTAGGATGAAGAGATCTGGCAGATGAGCTTCTAGGATCAACAAGCGTCTTGGAGTACTTAAATAAGGTCATGTTTGTTTCAGTTTAGGATTATTATAATTTAGATTATTAAGCCAGATTACTATAAGCTGAATTATAATAAGTTAACATAAAATAAGCTGTGAGTTATTTGTTTATCTGGATTATTGGAGGCACGGATTATTGGGTTTGAAAGGCTAAAGTCTATAATGCCCTTGGCCTTTTTGGATGCCTAAACGGCGGCGGCGCGGTTCGGGGAAGAAGACGAGGTGCCTTAGTGGGGAACGCGGTGGTGCGGTCGAGGGTGGAGGAGGTTGCTCGCGAGACGGGGCACCGCAGTGGGGAACGCGGCGGCGCGGCAGGGGGTGGAGGAGGTTGCTCACACACGCATGAGTGCATGACCAGGGGAGGAGGCGACGCCGCAGATTGGGAAAGGCGGCGCGACCGGGAGATTAGGAGGCCGGATGCGCGCAAGACTGGGAGAGGAGGAGCCGAGTTCGCGCGCTCGCCAAGAGAGAGGAGAGGCCTATCTGTTTGTTCGGTTGATGGTATGGGTGGGTAATTTTTATCAAGTATCCAGGGGTAGTGGGTCTTTAGCCACCCAATAATCTGAAAAAAGCTCCTTTAGAGGAGCTTATTAGATTATGATAATCTGGCTTACAGATTATAATAATCTATCATGCTAATCTATCTGTTTGTTTCAGCTTACTACTAATAATCTAGATTATAATAATCCTAAGCTGAATCAAATAGGGCCTAAGATTTGTGATGATGCGTATTTTTATAGCATTTGCTTTTGCTAATATTGATGCTCTTGTGGATAAACTGAAATGTCTGTACAATGAGGAATATTGGGTTATGCTAGCTAGGCTTTGTTTAAATACCACACTGTAAAAAAGATTCGATAAAATATCACTCTCAACCAGCGTTTTTATGTTGAAATACTATTTCGGACATTGCCCTTTGGGCTCCTCTTCTTCCTTCCTCCGGAATGTACACTGTCAAACCAACAAAATAACCCGTGACCTCCTTAACCGCATCCTTAAGCATGGTGGTATTGCTGCCCTGGGCAACCATGTAGACAACATCGCGTGGTTGATTGGCGGCTTCAGGCCTTGTTCGGTTGGGTTGTTCCCGGCCGGGATCGGGGCCCAATCCCCATGGATCACCCCGGCGAGGAAAAAATCCCGGCCCATGCGAAATTGTGCGTTCGGTTAAGCCCTGCCGTGAATTTTAGCCCGGCCCACCACGGGGTTTCCCTCTTCTCTAGGCCCGGGAAAAAATCATCTACTCCTGGAGCGTGGAAAATTTCCTCGAGTGGAGGCGGCGGCGCAACGAAGACGTGACGGAGGGGGCAGCGCGCGGTGCGACCCGGAGGCGACGGCGACGGCGACGGCGACGACACGGCTCTCTCCTCCGGCCGCCACCTTGTCTCCAGTGAGCACGCTGCCTTTCCCCTTCTTCCCTCCTCTTGCAAAGCTAGGGTTAGGGTTTTCTTCTCTTCTCCCTTTCCTGTCGTCGCCGCCATCTCTCTTCTCGCCGTGTAGCTTTCTGGTGAGTGAGCGCTTAGCGATTCGTCGTCCTCCTCCTCGTATCCTGCTCGATCTGGTGAGTTCTTGATTTGGGCGTGGAGCTTTTTTTCTTGGTTGGGTGGGGATGAGTTCTTGATTTGCCGCCGCCACCGCACCGCCCAACTCTGGTTCTTGATTTGAGTTCTTGATTCACGGTGGCTTTGAGGCAGCAGATGGTGAGAGCGAGAGCTGTACGGTGGCTATGGAAACATGCTTGCCTTGATTAGTTTTGCTTAGTGTGACTGATGCTGTGATGCTTGCCTGAGCATGTCTTGTAAAATTGACTATACAAGTTTTTACAGTGAAGTACTCAGTTCTTGGTGCTTCCGGAGTCCCAACTTGTGGTTGTTGGTTATATTTCTGTTTGGAAATTACAAGGGTTGGGTGTCCTGATTTTGAGGATTGTAGAGCTATGGAGGTACTCTGTAATTAGTTTAACATTTCTGAATTGTAAACTAATTCTATCGTCATTGTTTCACAAACAAACTAGCAACAAATTGCTGCAGTATATACAGTAATGTATACTTAAACTGATTTATTTTAAACTAACAACAGTAGCTTTTAGTCTCATTAGACTAACATATTTGTTTTCCTCAACATGATACTTGTATAAAACATGTTTATCATAGCTATTCAAGCACTAATATGTCTAGTGTTAAATGAGCTGATTGGGTGATTAATTCTGTACCCATGTTATAATGTATTTGATGATGAGATCCTTCTATTTGATTGAAAAACAGCAGCTCCTACTTTGATGCTAGCTAGCACTAGTTCTGGGTTTTATGTAACTCTAGTTCTAGTTCTGAATTTGAGTTGTCAGTGATGTGTATAAGTTGTGCTTGTTTTGTAGATTGCACGTGCACCCATTAGAGTTGGAGAAGACCAACCTCCTCCTTCAATTATTGTTGCACTGTGCACTCTTTAAGAAAAAAAGATCCTTATTGTTCTTTTCATTTTTCCCATCAATTTTTAAATATGCTTCATAACTTGGACTTCTTAAGATTAATTCCCATAGTTTAGTGATTCTTTTGTGATTATCTTTCTAGATCTTTTGTTGCTGTGCTAAGTGCAAAATTGTAAATAATTTGTGCTCTATCTATAGTACTACTATGGATATGAGAGCAAGAGACCGCGCTAGAAAGAGGAGGGAAGAGGAGGACGATGATATGATGTTGTTTATTTTCCCTGCACTACATTTGTTGAGTTCTAGTGGAGCAAGGGAAAAGAAGCGACGCCATACATCAAAGATAACAGGCGAGGAGCGTGTTCGGGAGTTGCTTGAAGGGCATGTAAAAAATTGCCGGGTAGCATTCAGGATGGAGCCGGAAATATTTATATCTTTGGCCAATTACCTTAGAACTGAAAAGTTGGTCGATGATACTAGGATTAAAGTTGAAGAGAAGTTGGCATTCTTCTTATACATGCTTAGTCACAATGCTTCATTTGAGGATTTGCAAGAGAAATTTGGGCACAGTGGGGATAGCTTTCATCGTCACGTAAAGCATTTCTTCAACTCAGTTGTCCCTTCGCTCTCGAAGCGGTTTCTGAAGCCTCCAAATCCTAATGAAGTTCATTGGAAAATAGAAAAAGATCCTAGATTTTATCCCTATTTCAAGGTTCTTACCTAAACACTTATATCCTTATTAATATGTTGTTTTACATTTTTAGAAAATCATATGTGGTTTTTTTTTGCTGCAGAATTGCCTTGGTGCAATTGACGGCACCCATATACCCATATCTATATCATCTGACAAAGCAGCTCCATTTAGAAATAGGAAAAATACTCTTAGCCAAAATGTGATGATAGCTTGTGATTTTGATCTGAAGATTACTTTCATGTCTACTGGGTGGGAGGGGTCGGCTACAGATGCCAGGGTTCTTACCTCTGCAGTAAACAAAGGCTTCCAAGTACCCCCTGGAAAGTTCTATTTGGTTGATGGTGGATATGCCAACACCAATTCTTTCCTTGCACCATATCGTAAAGTCAGGTATCATCTAAAGGAGTATGGGGCAGGTCGGCGTAGACCTCAAAACTACAAAGAGTTATTTAACCATCGCCATGCGGTATTGAGGAATCATGTTGAAAGGACTTTGGGGGTTGTAAAAAAGCGCTTCTCTATTCTCAAAGTTGCAACTTTCCACAAAATCAAGAACCAAGTGAAGATACCAGTGGCTGCTGCAGTGTTCCATAATATTATTCGATCACTGAATGGGGATGAGCAATGGTTAAATAACCAACCACATAATATCCATCCAAGCAATTATGTTGACCTGCCAGATGGTGATGAAGGCAATGATCAAAGCACTAATCAAGGGAATCTTTTGAGGGACACGATAGCACATCAAATGTGGAATGACTATCGACAGCATAGGAATTAGTGGGTTGTAATAAGTAGTATATTTGATTTTTTTTTTATGTTTTGTGAGCTGTAATAACTACGACATATTACAAATATTATGTTATAAATGAACTATGGTGGTTGCATGTGACATACATTTGCTACAATGCTTTTGTTATGAATATTGTGTTATGCATCCTTTCTCAGTTAATATGCTTGGAAGAGGTTCTCCAAGGTTGACCATGCTTTTAGCGAAAGCTGCACAAAAGAAGAACTCTCCGAAAGGTCGTCCTACAAAAAAGCATGGAGGTTCTCCAATAGGTATGCAATTATAGAACATGTGAAATTCATGTTTGAAATTATTAAATGTAGATTATACATCAATTCTTATCTTGTGTAGAAAAAACAAGAGCCTCTTGGAACCCAGCCCTAGAGAAGATTCTTGTTGAGTTATTGCATGAGCACAACACTCCTGAGTATAGGGGTCAGAATGGATGGACTTCAGAAGCTTGGAACAAAATCGTGAAGGAATTCCATGAGAAGGACAGATATGTCTGCTTAACAAAGTCCCAAATCCAAGAAAAGGAGAAAGAGCTAAAAAGAGAATATAGGATGCTGAAAGAGGCTAGAAAACAAAGTGGAGCTTCATGGAATAACCAGAGATGCATCATTGAGGCTGAGCCTGCTATATGGAACAATATAATCATCGTAAGATTATTTCTGACCATTACTTAATTTTGTAGTTAATTACATTATGCATCTTTTTAGTGTTTTCCTTTTATTGTGTAGTCATTTCCTAAAGCCAAGAAGTTTCGCACCAAATCTTTCCCTCTATTTGAGGCCTTGGGAGAACTTTACGATGGTTAGTTCTATCACAAGCTATAATCCTTGTTTTCAATATCACAAGTTATAATCATGCTTTCTTGCTTACCCTTTCTTGTACTCAATTTTCTTGTGTAGGACATACTGCAGAAGGAACCTACAATTTCACCTCAACTGAGCCATTGCAACATCCAATCATTACTCAAGTTGAGAGTGATCAAGATGATCTTGGTAACACTGAGATTATATTTCCAGATTATGAGGACACCTTGACTTATCAAGTACAAGATGATGCAGATGCAACTGAAGATGATAATGCAAATGCTGAAAGGCTTAAAGAGATGCCGCATAGAAGGGTTGTTGCTGTACCAAGAAACAAAGAAGAAAAAGAACCCAAGAGGCAAAAGAAGAGTGTTGGTGTAGAAGGACTTATGGAAAGGTACCTTGATATGAGGACCAAACAAACTGAAGATGAGGCTGCACAATTAGCAAGAGAAAAGGAGGCTCATTTAGCAAGAGAAAAGGAGGCTCAGTTAGCAAGAGAAAAGGAGGCTCATTTAGCAAGAGAAAAGGAGGCTTATTTAGCAAGAGAAAAGGAAAGTAATGATTTTTCAATCAAGAGGTGCATATCTGTTCTGAATTCGATGGATGTGAGAAAGGCAGAAAAGGTCAAAGCATATACCGTCTTCAAGAATGCAGAGAACAGAGAGATTTTTGTGAGTGCTTGTGATGAGGATCCAGAATCTGCCTTGAGTTGGTTAAGAAGTGAGATGGCTTGAAAGGTACCGCTTCTCTTCCATATAAATCTTTTTTGGTCTGCTAGGCGAGTAAGATGGGCTTCACTCTGTCCTGTGTGACTCTCTGTTGTTAGTTACATGCATGTTGTTTAGGGCTATAAACCAGGATTTACATTATGGGCTACTCACCTTTTTTTTATTTTCTTGAGCTGATGAGCTCACTCAAGTCTGAACTGATACTACTTTTAGCATCTGAAAAAGCTAAACTTAAGCAGTATAGCAGTGCAATTTTATTTACTTTGAAGCATCTGCTTTGCTCCTGATAAAAGAATGTTTTTTAAGGTACCGTGTGGCTCTAGTTATGTACTTCATTATTACTATGTTGTCAAGGCTGAATTGTTAGATTTTTTTGTTAGCTTCCTAGTTCCTGAACTTTTAGGTCTCTTTTCATCTTTGGTTCTATCAGACTGTTAGCATTCCATGTAGTGCATCAGCCTTAGTTTGGATATTAGTGTGGCTCTTTGCTTTACTTGTTTGCTCTTATGTAATCTGTACTCTGCATTTGTTCAATTTGATATTTGGTTGACAGGAAAGAACATATATGGTGTATTTCTTTTTGGAATTGATCCAATGTTGCTCCATTTTTTTTCAGAGATGGGAACACTGCAGCTGGGTGACTGAAGCTCATGGTGGCATTAGTGCTAAGCTTAAACACTTGCATTCAATTTGTAGTTTAGCTCTTAGCTGGCTACTTCTATTTATTCTAAAAAAAACAACTGAACTGTAACCATTTTTATTACTTTGTGACACTTTCATGTATGCATTTGTGAACGTACGGCATGCATGTGTGTTTTCCCTGTGCTAAAACAATGTTTTTTTTACTGCGTCCTATGGATTTGATCTGGGAGAATGCATATTGTTTCATTGCTTGCTTGGGAACGTACAGCTGCTGCTTTATATTTCCCTGTGCTAAACGAAGGCAGGGTTTATATGACAGGGATTAGAAACGGGCAGGGATTCGAACCCCACAGGGTTTGAGTGAGATAGGAGGGATTCACTCAATCCCTCCCTGGATAGGATCCCTTGGGGATTAATTCCCAAGCAACCGAACAAGGCCTCAAGGAGAACGGTCAGGTCGGCATGTTGGGGCTAGTGTGCCTGTGCCCGGTATGTTTATGTTTAGCAGATAAAATTTGAATTTTTTTTATCTTAAATTTAAAGTTGATTTTGGGGTTTTTTTTATTGAAGTTTATTTTTTAAGCCTTTGCTACTAAATCACTAAAAACACGTGTATAAAATTTTATTCATAGATTATTTTTTGTTTGTAAATATATCGTTTCGTTTATTCCCCGAAGTCATGAGTGCGGTGTCTGTTAGAGGAAAGAATATTAGAAGAAGACAAATCCAAAGACCATTTTGTTTAGGATAGCATTTCTACGTGGAGTGTGATAAGACGGTTCGCGGTGGATGGCAGCTGGGAGCAATGCATGATTAACTGTAAACTTGGGGACGTTTTTGTAAAATGTTTGCTAACGTGGCGCTCTAACTCTCAAGCATTCCCATGACGTTTAGATAGATTAATTAATATATACAGCGTGGTATTTGTGCAAAATCTATATTCAATAGTAACATAATCGCAAGATTCCCATGTAATAATAGAATAGAACATATGACGTTGTCATAGTTGAATTGGACGATCGCGCTAATGATACACGACGACACGGGAGACGACACCTGACTGATGGACACACCACAAGCGCCGGGTCAACCCGCGGTGGAACAGTTGGACACCATCGAGAGAGCACCGCAAGGATGGGAGCATCCGAGTATGCATAGAGCAGGTGCAATAGCTATAAGAGCATAGTATATCACACTATTAGCTCTAAATCATCTATAGCCAAAGTAATAACTCATACAATAGTTGTTTACTATACTATTAATATCTGGCCCCACCTATCATACACACATTACGTCTTGGAGTCCGTACTATCTGTAGCCCACTGCTCTTCTCTCCCTTCATTTATCTCTTTAAAATATGTTTATAGCTGGTTTATAGCCTGCTATTGTACCTGCTCTAAGCCAGCTATAACCATATATCGAGAAGAAATATAAGAAAGCGGGCTACAGATTTGTAGCCAGCTGCTACACGGACTTTAAGACATTATTATATATGTATGAGAGGTGGGATCGGATATTAATGATGTAGTATATTTTTATAGATAACTATTTTATGAATGTACTATCAGATTACCTAAAGATGATTTGGAACCATCAGTTGGCTATACTATTAAACTTGCTCTTAGGGTGTGTTTAGTACACGCTAAAATTGGAAGTTTGGTTCAAATTGAAATGGTGTGACGAAAAAAGTTAAAAGTTTATGTGTGTAGGAAAGTTTGGATGTGATGAAAAAATTGGAAGTTTGAAGGAAAAGTTTGGAACTAAACTCCGCGTTAGTATGACATGTAAGCCCCACAGTACAGAAAACAAAAGTAATCTTCCTTTTGGTCTGATTCTCCTGAAACGCATCGCTATCCCTATGACCCTATCCACCCGCATGTGCTTCTGCTTCGTAGTTAAGCTTTTCTAGTTTTATTTTCAACCACCGCGCACTCACACACACTCTCCGACGATATTTTCCTTCTCTGTTTTTTTTTTCCTTCGCCATCAAGCCGGATTCGAGGACGGAGGGATCAATGGAGGAGGAGGGGGAGGGCCTCTGCGAGATCGCGCGGTTGCCGGAGGAGCTCCTCTCCGCCGCGATCTCACGCGCCTCGCCGCGGGACGCCTGCCACGCCGCCGCCGTCTCCCCGGCGTTCCGCGCCGCCGCCGACTCCGACGCCGTCTGGGCTAGCTTCCTGCCGCGCAATCTCCCCGATCTCGCCGACGGCGAGCTCTCCCCCGCGCCGGCTTCCAAGAAGGAGCTCTTCCTCCGCCTCTCCGATGGCCCCTACCTCCTATCAGACCGGCTCATGGTGCGTTCTATTTTATGAAAATCCCCAATCCAACAAAATCGGTTGACGGATTAATCGAAGCATGGTTGATCTCAGTTCTCTCGATTCATCGGCGATCTAATATTTGTGTTTTTTTTTGGGTGCAGAGTATGTGGTTGGACAGGGAGACTGGGGCCAAGTGCTACATGCTCTCGGCCAGATCGTTGGTGATTATCTGGGGCGATACACCGCACTACTGGCGCTGGATTCCTCTCACCGACTCTAGGTCCGTTTCCTGAACTTAAACCGTGCTGATCTTTCCAATTCATGTGGAAATTTTGATCCAATGAGGCAATGCCTGTGCGTTGAGTGATGGACTTGCAATCTCGTTGCAACTTGCAATGGTATTATCCGGTCTGATGGGAGAATAGATTGCATTATGTGGTCTGATGGGAGAATAGACTATACTACATAATAGTATGATGAATCAACTAGAATATGTATTTGTGGTGAAGTGTAGTTCCGAATATTATTACCCCCAGAACAAGGGCAGATTCTTATGCAAATTCGATGATAACGAAAGCGGCCAAAGTAGTAAAGTGTTCTCTCTGAGCATGGATTGAAGTGTCTTTCTTCATTTACTTTTCAAGAGCAAAGTAGTAAAGTGCATGGTATTTGCAACAATAGATTATAGAATGGCAGGCACTTTACATAATTGACCTGTTGTGTGCCTTCATTATAGTCGTGCAAATGGTATACGCGGTAGTACTGATGAACGGCTTGGTTAATAAACAAAAGGAAAATGCTATACACACAACCAGCTTATCCGATTCTTGGACAACCGTAATGTACGGGAGTGCAAAACGTCGATCTCCGTAGGACCAACCCGTACTGCTGCCTCACGCTGTCACGCACTGGTCTGTTCCGCCGTTCAGTTGTACATCAGTCAAACAAACAAGTCGGGTGTATAGCAGGGTTCTGTACAGAAGTTATGGGATTTTGGTTCTGGTGCTGAATGCTCCTCTGCAACTTAATGTTTGTTCATTTCTCTTTGTTACAAGTTTTAACCCATTGTTCACAAATCACGACAGGTTTGCAGAAGGTGCTGAACTCATAGATGTGTGCTGGTTGGAAATCCGTGGCAGGATACACAGCAAGATGCTCTCCCCAAACTCAACTTATGCCGCATACATGGTGTTTAAGATAGCTGATGAGTTCTATGGGCTGGATGCTCCATTCCAGGAGGCATCAGTCAGCCTGGGAGGTAGGGGATCAACAAAAATTGTTTGTGTCCAAAGCTATGACAGCGAAGATGAGGAGGTGCCTGAGAATTACTGGCCTATGAGTATTGGTCCATTGCTGCGACGAAGGGCCAGGAGAAGAGACCGTCGTCTAGTTCTTGATGAAGGTGTAACGGTCCCTCAGAAAAGGACTGACGAGTGGATGGAGCTGGAGATGGGTGAGTTCATCAACGAGGAAGGTGAAGATGGAGAGGTGTGCTTCAGCCTGATGGAGACCAAGGGAGGCAATTGGAAGAGAGGTCTTATTGTGCAGGGCATTGAGATCAGACTTAAGAAATCTGGCTGATGAACTTCTAAGATCAAGGCGCGTGTAATTAAATAAGACTCATAATGCGCCATTTTTTTTGTTTGTGGTTTTGGCTTTTGTTGCCAATGCTGTGCAAAACTACAGGTGTGTTTCTTTTTTCTTGCGGGCAAACTGAACTTTCTGCCGAGAAGAAAATACCATAGTGCGATGCTTGATAATAGCCTACATTTGGTTTGCAAAATATAATTAAAAGAAGCGGTTGCCATTTTAAATCTTGTTCAGTTGAAAATCCTTGCGGCTGCGGAGTATTTTGGTTATATTTATCTGAACATTAACTAATTTGTCAGTTCGGTGCTTGGAGGCTTGGAGCCACTGCTTCTGTAACATCGCGGAAAATCTGTGTAAACTTGCATATCCTATTCTTTCTACCCTGGCGAGACGATGGTGTTTCCCAGTCCACGCATTCTCAAGGTTTTTTGACGCAAGAACGAAAATTTTAGTAGTAAATCCGTACAGCCTATTCTTGTCCACTTGGAAAGAAAGCATATTGTCCATTTGGCTTACCACTCACTCCGTACTTTGGTAACAGAAAAATATAAAATAAATGATAACGGCTGTTAAAAAAAATCAGAGTCATTGTGCATTTGGTTAATTGATAACGGCTGTTAAAAAAATGATATAGGCCAAGAGAATAACTCCGTACTTTGGTAACAGAAAAATATAAAATAAATGATAACGGCTGTTAAAAAAAATGATATAGGCCAAGAGAAAAAAGAAATTGGGGTGAGAGAGGCTCGAACTCTCGACCTCAGGATAACTCAAATAGCTATGAGACCTACGCGCTAGCCAACTGCGCCACCACCCCTTGTGTTAGGATTGGCAATAACAAGAAAATAAAATTGATAATAAAAAACACAAAAGGATGAAGGGGGCTCAACTGCATGACTTCGTCGACAGAGTTTAATTGTTGTCACCTCTCTGAAAGACCGGAAAGGGACAGACAGAGCTTGGTTCTTTGATTGTTTTAAAAGGTTCAGTTAAATTCTTTAATGTTATCTGTTGTCTTCCATGTGTAAAGAAAGGTTACTGGCTTACTTCCGTTTTATCGGTGTATTTCACATGTACAGAAAGTTCACAAGAACTAAACAGTATACGTGGCCTTCTTTGGCTCTTGACAGTTCGAAAATCGAAAGCTACTTATCCAAAGATGTCGACTTCTGCTAAGCTCCATCTTGCTCGCCACGCGCGTCCACGTTCCACGTTTGAAGGCATTTCTGTCCCGTCCAGATTCATCGAATGCAAGTTCGCATCTGGAAACAAACACACGGCACGAACATGGCTTTTACACCACAGACCGAATCACTGAAAGTCTCCTTTTGCTTTTCTGAAATGGAATCTGCTGCAGTAGAAGCTATCCCGATTAACTGAACATGAAACAAAGCCAATCTCTGGTAGAACAAACCCTGCATTCTCCCTGTTGTAATCAACATGTACAAGTGCCAAGATAAAAACTGAGCACCTAATTTATTTTTTTTGGTAATAATAAGTTCTTTACAGTATTCCGTAATTTGGAGTAGCTGTTAAGTTCCATCTCGTCAGCAGCTGCCTGCAGAATTTTAGGAGCACTGCATCCACAGTGGATCCCCGAATTGTCACGGCTGATGTAAGCATATTATGGTCAGATGATTCTTTTTTTATAAAAAGAACTTAGTCAGATGATTTAACTTAACATTTTTTAAAAATTAACTAACTAATTAATGGTCTATTAGGTAAAGTTTTAACTCCTAAATTTAGCTTCAGAAGTTAGGTTTGGAGTAAAGTTGTGAAGCAGTCCAAATCCAGTTCTACTTCTCCAGTTTATTTTATAAAAGCGTCTCATTCAACTGTACTTTGAAACTGAAACTGTTTGACTAAGCTTTAGTCTAAAAAAAACTAAATCTCAAGCTGGAGTTGTATCAAATAAGCTCTAAGCACCTGCGTGCGTGCCAACGTGGCCGTGTAAAAGCCGCCTCAGATGCTGCCAGGACATGGCGGCGTAGGAACTCCAACGACCACGTATCCACAAACCAAAGCCCCCCTTTAAAATCCGACACAAGAAACAGATCCAACCAATTCGCTCGCTTAAGCCGCCGGCAAATCAACCCAACCCCAAGGTACGGTGCTCACTTCTCTCTCTTCTCCTTTCCTTTTTTTTTGGTTGTTTTTAGCGGTGGATTTTGGGCTCCACGCGCGTCGCGGGGCGGCAATCGCGTCTCATCAAGTGATTCCTCGCGCTAAAGTTCATCGGATTTGGATTGCAAGTTGTTGTCAATCTCAGGAGGGGCTCTGTTTCTCTCTGTTGTGCGTGTGCGCGTTAGGGTTTTTCGTGTGGTGTTGAGGATCCATGGCTAGGAAGATGCTCAAGGACGAGGAGGTGGAGGTGGCCGTCACCGACGGCGGGAGCTACGACTACGACCTGTTCGTGATCGGCGCCGGGAGCGGCGGCGTCCGGGGCTCTCGCACCTCCGCGTCCTTCGGGGCTAAGGTTTGACTTTTCTCCTCTCCCCCGCTCCCCATTTTTGCGAGGAAACGTGTTGGATTTTTATTTTTTTTCGTGTGATTTGATTCGGTGTGTGGCGCGGTTCAGGTTGCGATTTGCGAGCTCCCGTTCCATCCCATCAGCTCGGATTGGCAAGGAGGGCATGGTGGGACGTAAGCATCTGCCGATTACTTGTCTGCGTTTACATTTCTGTCGTTGAATGCTTGATTATGATTTAAACCAACTCTCCTCATCCCCTGGGTGAGAATGTGAGATGTTGCTGCATCCTAAAACCCGCATGCTCATTATTGTACATGTTGTGCTAGGTGTGTGATACGTGGTTGTGTGCCTAAAAAGATACTGGTGTATGGTTCATCTTTCCGCGGAGAATTTGAGGTAACTGATCTTACTAACTTATGGAGCCAACTATTACTTGTTTGAAAAACAAGTTGGAAGCATTGTGTTTAGGTTCAATGTGCTGTGGCTTGCTGAATTATGTTCCTTTACTCAATTTTTGCAAAATTTGCTAAGCCTTACAGCCTCCATCCTTGATCAACAGTTCATCATTCTGCGTACTGACTTGAAATCCAATAACCTATCCATTTGAGAGCTTGTTATCATCTTTTTATACAAACTATTTCATTTAGCTTGCTTGCATCTTTGTGAGTACATGTACTGAAGTGTCATTCTGGGGTGCTTATTGGAATTGCTACTGTTGTATGATTGCAGGATGCAAAGAATTTTGGGTGGGAAATCAATGGGGACATTAACTTCAACTGGAAAAGGCTGCTGGAAAATAAGGTCAGAGCCGCAACCTTGGTTGGGAGAACGTTCCTGCATTATTATTTGCTCGTTATAAATGCTTACAACCCAATATTGTAAAAACCGTTCTCTGCAGACTCAAGAAATTGTTAGACTAAATGGAGTATACCAGAGGATTCTTGGCAATTCTGGTGTGACAATGATTGAAGGGGCAGGCAGTTTGGTTGATGCTCATACAGTTGAAGTCACAAAGCCAGATGGTTCAAAGCAAAGATATACAGCAAAGCACATATTGATAGCAACTGGTAGCCGAGCTCAACGTGTCAACATTCCTGGGAAGGTAACAAAATTCTCTGCCAGCCTTTGCAAACTTGTTTCTTATGTCTGGCAAGTAGTTAATAGCATTGTTACTTGTTTGACAACTTCTTTATATTCCCCAACTTTTGTGCCTGAAACCTTTGGATTGACCTCGTGATGCTGATTTCCATGCCATCTTCTGTATTTGTTGTGATACTGTTGCACATCAATAATTATTTGTGATAGCCAGTTTGATATGGCTGAACTTTTAGGGTTAATCCCCTTTAGATATTTCTTATTACTTGACCCAAAATACAATACTCCCTCTATTCCATAATATAAGGCACAACTACTTTTTAAAGCTGTTCCATAATATAAGGCATACATGCATGCATGCCATTAACTAACACATATTCTCCACTAAAATATTATTATTTAAATTCTCCACTATCAAGATCTCTAATTTTATTGGGTGCATGTATTACATTTATTAGATTAATCTAAACTATGAGGTGATTGAAGGTGGTTGTGCCTTATATTTTGGAATGGAGGGAGTACTAGGCTACCTTTATATACTGAGGTGCCTCTAGATAAGGGAAACGGATACAAACTATTAACCTGATACTACTAGGACTCTTATAACAAAACTATGAAACTCTGATAAGGAGCTTATTAGGACTTTCCAACTGCTGAAGCACTTGCCAAATCTGACTTATCTCTATTACGCCGCCGCTGATATACTATACCATAACGTCCAGCCATGACACAGTTGGTGTGGATTTGACATTACAAGACTTCCTTTGAGCCAGTTCAAGAGGGACAAAGCATTATCTTTAATCCAACAAATTATACTTAGCCATATATATGTGCTGGTTACATCACTGATTTTCTTTTCCCTTTAGTTTTTTTTTAAATGTCCTTTGGTGTATTATTTTGGCTGACACTGATAAGAACCCGCTTGCAGGAGTTAGCTATTACTTCAGATGAGGCCTTAAGTTTGGAGGAGCTACCAAAACGTGCTGTAATCCTTGGTGGCGGGTATGTCTACACTCTAGGGTGCATTTATGTACTATATATTGTTATGTCATTCCAACTATCTCAGACTTGCATTTGTTCATGTGGTGGCTATATTGCAGATATATTGCTGTTGAATTTGCTTCTATATGGAAAGGGATGGGTGCGCACGTAGACTTGTTTTATCGAAAAGAGCTTCCTCTAAGGTATTTATTATAATCTGTTATCTGCACTGTGACCTCCAGATATTTAAAATTGTACACCAAAACAATTTACTGCTCAGTATCAGAAAAAAGAACATCAATGTAGCTTCTGTAGTTGCAGTTTTTATGTCATAATGTGGCTAGAGTTGATAGCATGGTTTTCTAGTCTAACTGAAGCTTTTGGTCTTGTTTTCAGGGCTCAGTCATGTGCCACTTTAGTTACTGTCCTATTTTGACAATCTTAATTTTTTGCCAACCCTGGTGGTTAATACTACTTGATCTTCTCGTTTTGTACATTGATGCAATTTATTTTCTGAACATTTTTTTTGCAATATCATCAACCTACAATGAAAACATGGATGATGAAACTAGTTATCAGATAAAACGATGCGATTGCGAAGCCTGGACCATGCTATCTGAACAACTGAATAATGATTATGGAGAAAGAATGCCAATGTCATTTTTATTAGCCAAAATTTCAAGCTATTGATTACGGTTCTATCCACCATGATTAATGGCGAATTGACTAATTGCAGAGGTTTCGATGATGAGATGAGGACGGTTGTTGCAAGTAACCTTGAGGGAAGGGGAATCAGATTACATCCAGGGACAAATCTATCTGAGGTGAGTTAAGCTGACATCCTAAAGTGCATTTTGATTCCCATGTGTTCTGTTTTCACGATAGGTTTTGATCTGTTTCTTTTTTATGTAAACCAGTTGAGTAAAACAGCCGATGGCATAAAAGTTGTCACTGACAAAGGAGAGGAGATCATTGCAGATGTTGTTCTGTTTGCTACAGGTATTTAGGATAGTTCAATGCTGAAAGTTATGTTCTCTGTCACTTTAATAATTTCTTTGAATACATCTCTCTTGATGACTGTTCTGTGCTGGATGAAAAAAAATCATGTATCTTCTGATATTTCACATGGTCAAGCACCATATGCATGTTTGAAATTGATCAATGTCATCCTCACAACATTTTTTTTTATCTCTTGTTGTTGGGAATTGAGATGCTCAATATGAGACATTCTACTTTTCACACTATATTTGGAATGTGGCATTTATCCTGATTTTCTTTTCTTTGAAGGAAACTTTAATATTGTTGCTATGCCTGGTATTTAATTGCGTGCAGGTCGCACACCAAACTCCCAGAGGTTGAACTTGGAAGCTGCTGGTGTTGAAGTTGATAATATTGGAGCTATAAAGGTTGATTTTCTTGCCTTATTAATTGAACCCTTACCTGTTAGGCTGTTAGCTTGCTGAAGACATATTTGTTCATCTGAAATTTACTTCTCGTATTTCCTTGGAGAAAACTTACGCGTGAACCTATGTGAGACCATCTTAGGCATTTAATTGGCCATTATCTTTGTATGATATTCTTTGAGACTACAAGTAATTTGTGTTGTTTATTCAATGTTCTATTTTTAGGTTGATGATTATTCTCGTACATCAGTCCCAAATATATGGGCTGTGGGTGATGTAACGAACCGGATAAATTTAACACCTGTTGCACTGATGGAGGCTACCTGCTTTTCTGTAAGTGACTACAGTGACTCATAATCCCCTTGTAAATTGGGTGTGTTCAAATTTCTTTGTTTCTGTGTAACCAGCAACTTTACTTTAATCTTTAATTGCAGAAAACTGTGTTTGGTGGCCAGCCAACTAAACCTGATTACAGAGATGTACCTTGTGCTGTTTTCTCGTAAGCCAATAAACCTTGATTGTTCTCTGTTATCTCCAGTTTTTGTTTTTAACTGAAACAAGTAGCATCTACAAGATGGCCACATATATACTTCACAACTCTTTGCTTTTGACACTTTCGGTGAGGCACACTGTGGTTTGGTTTTCTTGTCTGCACTTCGAATGTTTATTTGCTTAGATCTTAGCAGTGAAAGAGAGTAGCATGACGTGATATAGGGTAACTTTTCTATTCTTCCAGGTTTGACTGAGCAGCATGAAACTTGTGTGCGGTTGTTATGCTGGATGTTTCTTAATTCTAATTGATGCCTATGTAGTTTAGGGTACATTAGGAAGTAAGCAACAATTAAATTCTACATTAACAAAACATGGACTAGAATCTAGATAGAAAAAAAATTAGTCATTTCAATAGACAAGATCTAAGGATCCTTCACTAGTGATTTTTGCTTTTGCCAGTGCTTCTACCAATCTATTATTCAGTGCATTTATGGCTGCTGCTGCTTTCTTTAGATTATCTGCTTTTCCACAATCATCGTGTCACTCATAACATGGTTTCTTTTTTTGTTGAATTAGCATCCCACCACTATCAGTAGTGGGCTTGAGTGAACAGCAGGCTTTGGAGGAAGCCAAGAGCGATGTTCTTGTTTACACTTCCAGCTTCAACCCAATGAAGAACAGCATATCCAAGTAAGTATCATGTTTATTGCAAGATCATCTGTTACGTCATAGTTACACCTGACTCCTGAGTGCTTTATCACTTGAAGGTTCTGGGTATTTCATTATTTTCACTTGTCATGGTCTCATGGACCATAAACATTCTAGTAATGGAGCCTATCAGTGTCGTCATTCTTTATAGTTCCTGTTCTGGTGAAGTTTCCTGACTCGGCTCACTTTTTTTAGACGGCAGGAGAAGACCGTCATGAAACTGGTGGTTGATTCAGAGACTGATAAAGTACTTGGTGCATCAATGTGTGGACCAGATGCACCAGAGATTATCCAGGTAAGCAAAGTTTGTGTGTTTATTTCACACACAAAAAAATCGTGGCATTTTCCAGTCTTCACTAGTATTTTGCACCTGACTTTCCACCAATTGCAGGGTATGGCTGTAGCGCTGAAGTGTGGAGCCACCAAGGCGACCTTTGACAGCACTGTACGTGGACACAACAATAAACCAGTTGTTAATATCATTTGGCACTCGAGTTTCTAATATTATCCATTGGCTTTGCAGGTTGGTATTCACCCGTCTGCTGCTGAAGAGTTTGTGACAATGCGGACCTTGACCAGGCGCGTGAGCCCATCATCCAAGCCAAAGACAAACTTGTAGGCAAGATGAGTAATTTTGGATAAAGAAACATATATACCCGTTTTGATTTATATTTTGTGGCAAAGTGTACTCTGGTTTGCATCTGGTAATTTCACGTTAGGGATTCTACCTGGAACGGTAAAAAGGAGACAATGTATACTTGATTGAAATAAGGTTTCTGCATATCAGCCTGTACAGAGAGTAAAACTTCTGCGTTTTTCTGATCCAAATAAGCGGGCGGGACATCATTCGTTCTGCCTGCAGACAAACTCTCTGAATATCATCCATTGCTCACTGTAAATTGTAATTGCCAAGTTGAGAACATACAGGTTTGGGACAGGAGATGAGATCTTTGTCCGCCGCCGGATTGTGTGTTCCGGTGGGCATCGGCACCAGGTATGATGAGTATGAGTATGAGGTGTGCAACAGCAATGTAGCAATGGTCCTTTTCCCTGAGACGGCAATAGCATATGGTCCCTGACCGGACACCAAATGCACAGCAGATTTTGCAAGAAGGGTATCATCTTGTCGTGCCAATTGGTGTCTTCAATCTCTGCCTGGTGCCTCGCGCATTTACGAATACTACTGTGCTGCCTTGAATCCTACCTGCCCACTCAAGATTTGCTATATCTTTCATATGGTTCTCGTTTGTGGCGAGGCTGTCATGAGTGAATGCCTGTCTCGTAATCGTAAGGAGCTCTCTCTCTCACCACGGCTCCCGTGTGCCTACTCTGTACGCCCTGCACGCTGCTCACTAACTTCCATACGCGTTTACGCCGCAGCTCCGGTCAAGCAGCTACACCAGCCTGTGCGTCTCCTCGCTTTACCCGTGCAACTGCCGCTCATTGCCACTGAATCTGGCAGCAATGCAAAGCCGTATGGATCTTTCTGAACCTTGAATGTGCCATGGGAGATGCATCTTGGAATCTCAACTTCGCTGAAACTTCCACGGGAGATGTATCCGGACTCTGACCTCCTTTTACTGAAAATGTGTACTGTGCCTGTAATTAGTTCATGGTAACTACTCTCCTCATTAAAAAAAAATCCAATTCTAAAAACGTATCCGAACAAGATACATGTTTAGATATATCTTTAGAATTAGATTTTTTTTAAAGTAGGCTGTGTTTAGATCCAAAGTTTGGATTCAAACTTCAGTCCTTTTCAATCACATCAACCTGTAACTTTTCAGTCACATCATCTCCAATTTTAACCAAAATCCAAACTTTGCGCTGAACTAAACACAGCCGTAGTGGCTTGGCTCGTGGAGGCTGGGTTTTTTTAACCCATTATTAAATTAAAAGGAAAAATTGTAACCATGCCATTATAATTTTACAAAATTTGAGATATGCCATCCTGACCCACATGTCATTGACTCATGTGGGTCTTACATGTCATTGAGATATCGATGGCATATCTCAAACTTTAAAAAATTATAATGGCATGGTTCCAAATTACTCTTATTAAAAAGAACTAGTGTGGCTGCCTATAGAGCAAGTTTAATAGTACAGTCAACCGTGAGGGCTAAAAAATTAACACGTCATCTAACAGCTAATTAAACCACGCTAAATACAGTAACCGTCTATAGTGTTGCTTTACCCAACATAAAGTTCTGTTTTTTTATTGGCTGTTCACAGCTACCTCATCCCTTGCACAGGGCTGCGTCAGAGCGAGCGCATGAGCCGACGATAATATAGTCGTTCGCTTTTCTCTCTCCGCTCTTTCTCTCTCTCTACTATGTATGTTAAAATGTGATGTAAGCAGATTATTAGTTCACTATTGTATTTGCTCTAGTTATATAAGTTAGGAGACGACGTCTTCCCGACTCTAACTGTACTGTATACTTGATTAAGCTAGCAGTAGACGAGATCCGATCGAGAGAGATAAGAGTAGGAATTAGATTGTCCCGGCCCTACTGCATTAACGAATGAATGCTCCTCAAGCTGATCTGGCTGACCTAGCGTACAAGTAAAGAGTTGTCAAGACACTCAAATTGTCAAATTGAGTACACTGAGCAAGCTAAGATAGTCGTACGCGTTAGGCATGAATATATGAGGTCAACGAAAAAAGGTCAAGTTAACAATGGTTGGGTAGCACATTTAATTCTGTTTCTGGAACTCTTGGTAGCCGCAACTAACCATGCATTTTTGGTCCCTAGGAGTAAAAGAAATCATCAAGACAGTCGCATACAAGCAAAGTTTACTAAAAATTCTCAAAAACGTGCTTGGAACATGCCTAACAGGAACAGTAGATTTTTTTTTTTTGAATTCGTATGTGCGCGTATATAAGCAACTCACTGAAAATCTTAATTTGATCTAATTCACTCTAGAGAAGGAAACGTGTCCTTAATATATATATATATATATATATATATATATATATATATGGGGGACGCATCATCAGCTATGAAAACGTAAAGTCAAACAGAGTCAGCTGGAGATATATGAACGTTTTAGCCACGATATATTATGCATGGTTTAGATCGTTGTTTTAGTTGGTAGATAACTAATAAATTAAGCCATGCATGAAAAGGAAAGTATTAAATTGCCTTGACTTTAGCATGTGGTATAATTTTAGTCCCTGTGACCACTTTGTTTGACAAGCAATAATTGAGTGTTCCAGTTCTAGCAAATTTGGACTTTGGACCATCGCAAAAAGAAAAACTGAACTTTAGACAGTATAATATGTAAATGCCACACTGCTGATAGATAGGAACAACATTGTTAACATGTAAATATTTCCTCCAAAAAAAATTAATATACAAACACTGCATTCATGGAGATAAAACTAATAATTAATATAGCATGCAATGGAGATTATGTACATATCACAGTCGTTGCCCCCTGGATCGAGTACAGGGCAATTAATTAGTTACGTATGCAAGGATGAATAGCTAAGCTTTTTTTATATATACTGACTGTAGCAAAACTTAATCAGGAGGTCTTACTACCCATTTTGCTGGTCAACACAGTTGACAGTGACCTGTCAATTATTGTTCCACGGTTTTTTTCTCAGTCGTTATTGTGTACTCTCGTTTGCCAATAATGTAATACACTATATATTGTTAAAACAACATATAAAACGCGAAAAAGCTACGTACGTTTCTAGGTTAATTGATGAGGGGAAAAAGAGAGATTGTTTTACATGTTGATTATGAGGAATCTAAATTATACCAGTGCATAGAGATGCCAGTATATAATGTATAATTAACCACAGAAGAAGGCCTGCATGCATGCATGGTATTTTTGCATCTAAACAATGTGGTCTTACTATTGGGTTTAGCTCTTTCACCATCACGTTGTGTGATGTACAGCTTGAATGCTGAACTTTTGTACTAGCTATTGTCACCCCAAAATATATATCTGAATATGAATTAATTTAGGTACATATTTTTAGATCGGATGTAGAAGTAACTTTTTAGCGGGAAACCGCCTTAAGCTATCTACAGGCCGGATTTTCATCTCTCTTTTTTTATAGAAAAAGACGATCGATCAATAATATGCGTGTTCAATATACTACTCTAGCTACTTCCTCCGTTTTATATTATATAAGACTTTTCAGTATTGCCTACATTCATATATATATATTAATGAATATAGACATATATGTGTGTCTAGATTCATTAATATTTATATGAATGTAGATAATGCTAAAAAGTCTTGTAACCTGAAACAGAGGTAGTACTCGGTAGCTATGCGTGTTCAAATAAAATTCCTCCATGAAGCAGATGCCTACATACATGACGAAAATTATATACTCCATCTGCCTTAAAATATAGGAATTTTTAGCATAGTGACAAGTCAAATATTTTAAACTTTATCTATTAATAACAAAAAAAATATCAATCATGTAAAATTGATGTTACTAGATTTATTATTAAACAATCTATCATAATATGTAACTCTTTTTATTTAAAACATCTTATCTATTTTATAGATATTGTTGGTCAAAGTGTATCTCGAAGACTATGTCAGAGTAATAAAAAATACTTATATTTTAGGACGGAATGAGTATCAAGAGATAATTAGTGAATTAAGCTTGCACGCCAGCCTGCAGTACGTCTAGTCCTACAGTACTACTAGTAGCCATTAATAAACAAGCAGCAGGTTGGTGAGGATGCTGATCGGGCGTATTTAGTTCGCGAAAAGAAAATTTTTAGGTGTCACATTAGACGTTTGATCGGATGTCGGAAAAAGTTTTCAGACACGAATGAAAAAACTAATTTCATAACTCGTCTGAAAATTGCAAACTAGCTAGAGATCTGCACTCATTTCCTATACATATTTCGATCTATTAGCTCGACCGACCAGAAAAGTTCGGCGATCTCCCACGAGATCCACTGAAAATTTTGCTACTGCAGCTTCTTCGTTGTACAGTCCATCACATCTCCCATATGGCCATATGCTTCGATCGATCTCATCGATCATCAATGCAGGCATTGATCAATGATCGATGTATATGCATGTATGCCAGGCCTAACGCCTAACGACCGATCCAGCAAATTAGTCCTACCTTCGTCTCAAAATATAATAATTAATAGCTATGAATCTATATAAATATGTGTTCAGATTTATAGCTAGAAATACGGAATAGGGAGCAATAATTAATTGACGAGATATATCGTCCAATATATATGTACTATAGATAGTTGCCGATGTGATGCATATGCCATGCGTGATGCAAAGCAGTGAAGTACCATGCAAAAACTGCAAAAAGCACAACGGCCATCCATGCGTCGATCACCGACGGATCGTACAGAGATGAAACGATCGATGAACAATTTAACATCAATATATATAATTGAACATGCATGTTGTTCTTGCTCGCTACCAACAGTATGGTTGGCGGAGCAAATGCGCATGAGCAAATTATATTGGCCTAAAAAGGCTTGCTTTTCCTCGTGAGGCAACTTAAAGCACAACAGCTGATAGCTTGCCTACCTGCAGAAGCAAAGCTTTCAGGTACATGTGGAACTAAGCTAGGGAAGTAGGGAACTCACGGCCAACCTGCAGCCTCTTGCCGGCCTGGATTAATTCATCCTAACTTCTTAATCATGCATGATTTATTAGTTCAGAGAAATAATGTCCATGCATGGATTAATGATGATCTAGATATGACTACATCTACGTTGTCATCATGAGTCGTCGTAGAGGTTGTCTAGCTAGTTCGTTCCCTTCATTTCGACGCCACTATTAATAATTTCCAACCACGCATGCATATATAGGAGTATGTCTTTTTTCTCCTAAATCCAATATTCTGAACAATGCACTGCAGATTGATCATCAGCACTGATGAATTTCATGAATACTCCTGTATGACAAGCAGTTGAAGCAGTAACGTACATGACTATCTAACTAGCTAGATGTGTGATCGATTGGCTAAAAACACGTACAATGCAGACAAGACTACAAGTAGTAGCTACTAGTAGAAGTTAACTAGTCGTTTATCCTATCTTGTTTAGACAATCGATTTCAACCAGCTCAGCTGCAGACAAATTAATTAAGGACGACTACTGTTCTCGCGACGGCGACGAGGACGACGAATTTGACGAAATGCATGCACTGTCTCAAATCGAGACGGTGATATTTAGCCAAAGTCAAGTGGTGTGGAGATTGATTTAATTATCTGCATGTGCAATAATCTTAATTTTGCATGAGATGGAGGTCCTGCAACCAGAAACCCAGCTGTTAAGTGAGATGACCAGAAACCTAGCTGCAGCGCTGTTTCGATCTGGATGTTTCCACACTTTTTATTCAGCTTTTACATTCTTTTAGAAGTGGGAATTAATTAGCTAGCTTCCGTTGTTGTCAGTTTTGTAAGGTGATGATGAGTACTGAGGTATTTCATTCTCCACCTCTGTTCATTGAACTTAATCGGTTTGGCGCGAGAGGCGCGGCCGGCGGTGGAGGAGGCGACCTCGGTGCGAGGAGGAGTTGCCGGTGGGTGTGGTGCGGTTTTCGGCGCACAAAGACTGGCCGGCGGAGGCCGCCGGTGTAGGGGTCCCGCATGTCGACAGAGCTGGAGAGGTGGTGGAGCATCGGTGCGTCAGCCAAGGATTCGCAGAGAGGGCGATCTTATCTGTGTTCCTTTGTTGGTCTAGCGGCGGTCGGTCACGCTTAGCGGCGGCCGGTCCGGTGCTAGCCTTCTCCCGGGTTGTGTGTTGGCGCTGTCGGTGTGTGGGAGGTGGTTTTTTTTCCTTTTCCTGGTTACGACCCTCCAGGGTTGTAATCTTGTAATTTTTTCCTGCTCTATCAATAGAACTTCGCATCGTCTCGTGCGAGTCGTTCAAAAAAAATAAATTTTGTGAGCCGTGAAGTGAGGGTGATTCAACATGCTAGTTTTGTTGTGATGGATTTGTCCACAAATGTTCAAGTTATAAATTTAGCATGGATGCTTACATTTACAATATTTACGACTAATTATTCTTTCAGCGATAGGGAACACACCCATCGATAACGAGAGTTCGTGGTGACATCGTCAATATCGATATATATATATATATATATATATCGTCTAATTTTTTTTTAGAGGTGCTTAATTATATGGGTAGGATTTGCGTGTATTTATAGCTGCGAGTGCGTGTGGACATGCATGAGCGTTTGCGTTCGTACCGTATGTTAAAAAGGAGGAGGACCGACCAATATATGTTACTCCTAGAGAGAGTACTCCCTTCGTCCCATAATGTTGCAACCTAGAATAGGATGAGACCCATCCTAGGACTACGAATCTGGACACTAGGATGGGTCTCATCCCATTCTAGGTTGCAATATTATGGGATGGAGGGAGTAGCTAGCTAGCTCATCTGTTCCTACACGTACCCAAGTGATAAATTTTGAAAGGAATACAGTAATACAGTACTAGCCAGACGTGGGAGATCGCAGCAGGTAACATGCATTGTGCGTGTATATATGTACAGGGAGCTCGCCGTAAGCCCACGTTGTTAATAGTCGTGCACATGCCTTATTACTTTCCAATTAATTCAATGTTATCTCCACCTACTTACTGTCAAGTGCCATCAATATCTGACCGCGTTGTGTACGTGCATACGTATATATATGCAGGTCTTAATTAGTTCATTTTTACTACGTGCGTGCCTGCTAAATATATGTACATATATACATAAACACAGTATATATACAGCTTACATACGGTCTTGACAAAAATACATCATGCACGGTCCACGGAACACCACATCTACCGGTTAGCCAAAAAGACCAGCCCCCTTGCTCTCTCGATCGATGAAAGATCTTTAAGCTGGTTCAGTTGTCTCCTCGATCACTATTTCCATCTCCTCTCTAAAACAACCTTATTCTTTCACCGATGGACACCAGCCTCTCCCTTTTGTCTTCGTTGTTAGAATAGGTGTCGAATATACTAGTCCTATTTAGTTACAGTTGGACTTGGAGTTGTAATAGGTGTTAGGGGGTGGAGTTAGAGTCGGACTCTGTAACCCGTCATCTCTCTTAAATAGAGAGGGGGGCACCACAATGTAAGAATGGCGACTACAATGTAGCATAGACACGCAGGGAGAGGATGGCGGCGTAGCCATGGACTCGTAGCGGCTAGGAGCTATATTGGTTGGGGAGGAGCGCCCATAATCAGAGCCCCGGGGATGTAGGATTCGGCTGAACCTCGTTAACAAATATCATGTGTTCCTGTGTCGTCATCTGGCATGTCTTGGGTCATCAATGACTGAAGCGATCGGGAGGGTTAGTCGTCTTTCCACTATATCGACTAACTTTTATAACATTCGTACCTACCTCTCATTCGCACTCGCACGCCTCTCCATTTCATCTCTAACATATATAGGGGCCAGTAGATCCGGTGGCTCCTGAGCTCCATCTGCTCGGATCCAATGGAAGGAGCTTTGGAGCCACGACGACCCTGCGTTTGAAAGGAGAAGGGGAAAAGGAGGGCACGATGGTAAACTGCTGTGGAGTGGAGTGGCAACAGTAAAACCCGGCGAGCCTGCATGTGGTGAAGCCGGTATCGTTGTGTACTTGTGCGGAGATCAGCTCACAGCAAGAGGAACGTACGGAAACGTCAACTGCAATATAACGTGTTGGATGAATTGTTCCTACCTCCGTTTTTTTTAAATAGATGACGCCGTTGACTTTTTATCTTGTGTTTGATTATTCGTCTTATTCAAAAAATTTACGTAATTAAAATTTATCATGGTGTGAGTTGTTTTATCACTCAAAGTATTTTAAGCATGATTTATATCTTATACATTTGTATAAAATTTTTGAATAAGACGAATGGTTAAACATATGTTTAAAAGTCAACGGCGTCATCTATTAAAAAATGGAGGGAGTATTAATCTGTTTGATATTGAAATTATTGTTCTGTTGAAGAATTCTTGATCTATTCCTGGCATATGTATGTGAGTCTTCTCTTGGGGCCGCTCTAAGCATTGACTTAATGAATTCAAAACCGATTGATTGAGACGTTGTTTTTTTTTTCTTACTCTTGCAATTTTATTTCAGACACTAGTGAGCTCCCTCATTAGTGCCAAGAAAGAAATTAATGTCCTCATCAGGGCTGTGAAAAAGAAGTAACGGTTTTTAAACCGGTACCAAAAAAACTACCGATACCCAAACATATAGTAGCGTGATAACCAGCCAGAGATCAATTAAGTTCTGCCAATATATATGCATGCGCACGTAGAATTGTTGTCCCGTTGATCCATTGAAGAAGCGCAACTAGCTAGCTAGCTAGCATGAGCGGTGTTAATTAACGTACTGTATGTTAATTTAGGGACAAAGAGAGCATATATATAATTGAGAGCAACAGTGTCATACTCCCACCGTTCCATAGAGTCGTTTTGAATTTTTTTTTCTTAGTCAATCTTTTATCAAATTTATAAAATATAATAATAATAGTTTCAATATAAAACAAATGAATTATCAAAATATATTTAATGTTAGATACAATAAAACTAATTTAGTGTTTAATTTTCTAAAATTTAACTTTGGAAAAAATTTAAATATGAGTGAACGTAGAGTTAGCGGGAAAGTCGTCTCTCTAATCTCGTGTGAGCTGTGTGCATCAGTCAGCAGGTGAGTGCACGGTGAAAAGCAGAAAAATTAAGCACAAGTACATCGATCAGGTACGTCAGGTACGTCACGTGTGTGTCCGGTAAAAGTTGAAGGTGAAAACTGGGAATATAGAAATCATTAGCGTCGTATCAATCATCAAGGTGTAGAAATCTGCGGCCGGATTGGTGCCGTTTGGATTACGGACGGACGGAGATGGAGCAGAGGTGTGTACTTCGGTTCATTTCGATCTGTGCACGGCTCGCACGGGGCATGCAGCTTAACTACGACAAAAAGGCAAAAAACTTAAATAATTAGGCTGTGATGGGCAGAAGTAGATTGAGTGAAAAAAAAATAAATTTACAGTGTAATTATAATATAATTATATTATATTTATATTTGATAAAGTTTTAAGAGAAAATTTGTCGACAAATGTATAGTCAGTCCCTTTCGTTTTTAACGTGAAAGTTTCTCGAACAGTTAAATAGTGGAGTATGATTTTATTTTAAAAAAATATGTTTTAAAAAATATATTAATTTATTTTCCAAGTTTAAAATAACTAATACTAGATTAATCCTAAGTTAATGGTTCAGCTAGTTTTGCATCTTTATCAATTTTCTCCAATAATGTCCTCTCGATTCTCGAACAATGGCTAATACTCCGTGAGAGCAAGTTTAATACTCTAGTATAGCTAACTATTAGCTCTAATTCATCTATAGTCAATCTAATAGCTCATTCATACAATAGTTATATACTACACTATTAATACCTGGTCCCACCTGTCATACACACATTGTGTCTGGTAATCCGTGCTACAGCTGGCTATAAATCTATAGCTCGCTCTCTTCTCTCTCTTTATTTATATTTTTAAAATATGTTTGCAGTTCGTCTTATAGCCTTCTATCGTAACTATTGGCTGCCTGCGCCTGCCTGCAGGCTGCAGCGAGCGACCAATCTGGTTGGGCGTTGGCCGCCATACGACCAGATCGACCAGAGAGCAAAACACATGAGAAATCCAGGGGTCACCGCCCGTACAGATCCGCGCCCATCCATCCATGCATCGTCACGCGCTTTTTTCTCCAAAACTCCCCGTCCGCCCCCCAGAAGAATACGTAGCCGTTGTGTCGCGCCTCTCGCGTGCCAACCCCAACCCCACCACTGACCACTCTATATATACCTCCTCCACCCCCCGCCACACACCACCACGATCCAACGCATTTTCTTCCACAATTGCACGTACGTGGAGTATCACGGTATCAGTAGTACGTAATGGATTTGCTGCCGCTGGTGACGCTGCTGCTGCTGGCGCACGCGGCGGCGTGGGTGGCGTGGCAGGCGGCGGCGCGGCGGCGGCGGGCGACCTGCTACCTCCTCGACTACGCGTGCCACAAGCCCTCCGACGACCGCAAGGTCACGACGGAGCTCGCCGGCGCCATCATCGAGCGCAACAAGCGCCTCGGCCTCCCCGAGTACCGCTTCCTCCTCAAGGTCATCGTCAACTCCGGCATCGGCGAGCACACCTACTCCCCCCGCAACGTCCTCGACGCCCGCGAGGACTGCCCCACCCTGCGCGACGCCCTCGACGAGATGGACGACTTCTTCGACGACGCCGTCGCCGCCGTCCTCGCCAGGGCCGCCGTCTCGCCGCGCGACGTCGACCTGCTCGTCATCAACGTCGGCTCCTTCTCGCCCTCGCCGTCGCTCGCCGACAGGGTCGTCAGGCGGTTCGGGTTGCGGGACGACGTCATGGCGTACAACCTCTCCGGGATGGGGTGCAGCGCCGGGCTCGTCTCCGTCGACCTCGCCCGCAACGTCATGCTCACGCGCCCGCGCACCATGGCACTCGTCCTCACCTCCGAGTCGTGCGCCCCCAACTGGTACACGGGGACCGACAAGTCCATGATGCTGGGCAACTGCCTCTTCCGGTGCGGCGGCGCCGCCGCGCTGCTCACCAACGACCCGGCGTTCCGGTCGCGCGCCAAGATGGAGCTCCGCTGCCTCGTGCGCGCGCACATCGGCGCCCACGACGACGCCCACGCCGCCGCCGTGCACCGCGAGGACGCCGACGGCCGCCTCGGGGTCAGCCTCAGCAAGGCGCTCCCGAAGGCCGCCGTGCGCGCCTTCACCGAGAACCTCCAGCGCCTGGCGCCGCGCATCCTCCCCGCCGGCGAGCTCGCCCGCTTCGCCGCCCGCCTCCTCCTCCGCAAGCTTCTCCGCCGCAAGGCCGCCGCCGGCGCCGCCGCCAAGATCAACTTCAAGACCGGCGTCGACCACTTCTGTCTCCACCCCGGCGGGACGGCGGTGATCGAGGCGGTGAGGAAGAGCCTCGGGCTGGACAGCTACGACGTGGAGCCGGCGAGGATGGCGTTGCACCGGTGGGGGAACACGTCGGCGAGCAGCCTCTGGTACGTGCTGTCCTACATGGAGGCGAAGCGGCGGCTCAACGCCGGCGACCGGGTGCTCATGGTGACCTTCGGGTCGGGGTTCAAGTGCAACAGCAGCTACTGGGTGGTGACCAAGGACCTCGCCGACGCCGGCGCCTGGGAAGATTGCATCCACGACTACCCGCCGGCGAACTTGGTCAACCCTTACATGGAGAAGTTCGGCTGGGTCAACGACCTTCCCAGCCAGGGTCAGGGAGGCGCATTTCCCTTCTTTTAATTAATTATTACTATTACTGGTAGTACTGATTAATTTATACTCAATTTATTATTACTACCATGAATCCGTATAATACATATAGCAGTTCTGACTGTGGTTTCTTAGTTAATTAAGCCGTCAAAATTAAGAAACTACAGTCAGAATTGACTCAACTGTTAAAACTTGAAAACAATCGTCACACAGGCTGTGTGTAAGGGACTGTATGTACGGTGTTTATACGGTATTTTTTTGTGGTTTTATGTGTTATTACAATTTCGTTTTTTTGTGTATCTCTTATCCCTTTGGTATATATTTTTGCCTGTGGATATGTATTAACTTACCTGTACATGTTTAGGCCACATGCATGCATATATGTATATGGCACACTGCAGCAGAAAGAAGGAATACTGCTCAGGGTGTACATATATATGACAAGTAACAGCAAGTGTGTACTTTGTGTAACCTCCAAAAGAAAAAGGAAGAGGATCTGGTATTTGGATGTGCATGCATGCATGTGGCCTTCCACTTTTACAGGAAGATTTTAAATGTATACAAGAAATTTGAGAAAATTGTCTCTCTTTTTAAAAAAAACATATCTTTTTAAAAGGACATTGAAGTGGTACTGTATCTGCATGCATGTGTACTACAGCTTACCCCAGCAGCTTGTATCTATTGATTTTCTTTCTGGGATTTTATATATGATGGTCCATTAATATGCATGGCTCTCTTGCTGCTTTGAGTTGGTGTGCAATAACAATGGCACTCTGCAAGGACTTTTGCCAGGTAACAAGGACAACTATGGTACATGGTACATGCATACACAGCTAAGCTAAGTAATGGTGTTTCAAATTTTTTTTTGTGTGTGTGTGTTTTGAATGCGCAAGCTGAAGTAATTGGTAGACTGTTCATTAAAATATATATTTTTAATATGGAGTAACTAGTTAGATGGTGTTTGATCAAACGAGGTGAAATCCATTCAAAGGATCAAAAGAGTTCCTCTGTTCATCCATGGATATCTATCCCTGCTCTTCGGTCGTAAATTAATGACGTTCTTCCAATGGTTTAGAACAAAGAGAACGTAATTTTTCGTAGCTAGTCATGATATTGCGTCGATCAATATCAGCTACTATTATAGACTAGCGATTTTCATATATATATATATATATATATATATATATATATATATATATATATATATATATATATATATATATATATATATATATATATATATATATATATATATATATATATATATATATATATATATATATATATATATATATATATATATATATATATATATATATATATATATTCTACACCCCTCCCTAGAATAACTATTCTACACCCCCCCTCCCTCCCATGGACCAATCCCACCTCCCGCACCCTTTGTAGGGCCCAAATCCCCCCTCCCACCTTAGTCAAAGGCTGGTCAAAGCCTCCTCCCGCCGGTTAAACCAGAGTCAAACCGTCCATTGGCTCCCTCCCCCGCCCACCACTTTACTGTTCATGTCTCGCAGGAATACCGCAGTAACATAATGGTCATCGTATAGTAACAAGACAACTTTCTCGCAGTAACAACATCGAAAAATAGTCATGATGGATCTAGTTTTGTTAAACACTTTTTTACGAACATCATGGTGTAAACGGATTAGAAAAATACTATATAACGTGAGAGATATTACTCTCTAAATATTGAGATTTACTTTTTTAAAGTTCTCGTCTCGCTGGAACGATATAGTAACGCGACGATCATTGTGCAGTAGCACGACTACTTTCTACAGTAACAATGTTATAAAAGCATTTTTGTCTCGATCATTGTGTAGTAACATGACTATTGTCTCGCTGTAACATCGTTTTAAAGCATTATGGTGAAAACGATTCTAAAAAATAATATGCGATGTAAGAGATATTATTGTTTAAAGATTATAATTATAAAAGTTTACTTGTACTAAGCTTGCTACTATGTATGTATCTTTGTATGGGTAAAGAGAATTACTTTAGCACTTGTGTTAACTTGTGACCATGCACATGCACTTTTTTAGCACTTGTATTTTGCACAAGATTGAGATTTAAAACTTTTGCTATGCACAAGTTGTGGTACTGTAGTAGTACCGTTACTATCATATGCTCTCTGTTACTGCAATTTCATCATAATGTTATTGAAAAAATGCAGTAACGACCTATAAATTTCACAGTAACGACCTATAAATTTCACAGTAATGTATCGTGTTACTGCACTTCTGCGATAATATTACTACCGAATCACAGTAACAAGGTATGATTCCTACAGTAAACATAACAGGTTTATGTTCATAAAATCTGAACAGATATATAGAGAAAGCAAACAATGATCCCAAATCACATAGTGTTATAGGGTGAATTGGTTAGGAGAGTTTGTTATACCATGAGATCATGTGTTCTAGTCTTGAATTTACCAATTTAAAGAGAAAAAAGGAGAAGGGAGGGAGAGATCGGGAGGAGGGGAGGGAGAGATCAAGAGAGATCGGCAGGGAGGGAGAAGAGAAAAAAAAAGAAGGGAGGGAGAGATCGAGAGAGATCGGCGCGCGGAGGAAGAGAAGGAAAAAAAGAGGGAGAGACGCGCGTGGGGGCTGAAGAGGGAGGCACGCGCGTGGGGTGGGCTGGGCCGGATTGGGGGAGTTGAGTGGAGGGGGTGTAGAATAATTATTCTAAGGGAGGGGTGTACAATAAAGCTTTTATATATATATATATATATATATATATATATATATATATATATATATAGTAAATTTGTTTGGTGCTCCATGGTGCCCGGGCACCATTGTTGAAATTGAGTATATACCCAATTCAAATGAGTATGAAACTTTTTCAATTACTTAGGTATTAACATTAACTACTTTACTAACTAGTTTAAAGCAAGTTTGAACTGAATTTGAACTTGTTTTTGTTAGATTTTGATTCTAGGTATATAGCATCCATACATATAATTAGTTAGGTATGTAATCATGGATTGTGAAATAAAGTTAAATTTGAGTTGTTTTGTTGATAAGTATAGGTATGAATCAAATTATTATAACTAGGTATATACTCACAATTTGAAAATTTTGAAAAATTTGAGTGATTTTGTGCATTAGATACCATGGTGCCCGGGCACCATGGTGCCCCATATGAGTGTCATATATATATATATATATATATATATATATATATATATATATATATATATATATATATATATATATATATATATATATATATATATATATATATACCTAATTAAAAAAATAAGCAAAGCTTCCGGTAAAAAAAATTTCGTCCGTCCTTTCCTTTTTCACCGTTTTCCTCTTTTTTTTTCCGATCCGTTTGCTTTTCGTTTTCCTCTTTTTTTTTTGGTTTTCCGTTTTTTCCTTTCCTTCCGTCTACTTTTTTTTCCCATTTGTTCTCGCCCCTTTTTTCCTTTTTTTTCTCTGCCTGCTTTTTTTTCCGTTTCTCTCCGTCTGTCTATTTTTTTCCTTCCATTTTTTTTACCTTTTCCCTCTTTTTTCGTTTTTTTATCCGTTATTTTATTATTACTTTTTTTTTGGTAGGATTTTTTTATCTGCCATATTTTTTTCGTCGTTGGGTCAAACCCTAGCGTTGTCGTCACGTCGACAAAAATCAATTAGTTTCCCATGCTTTCCCTCATCCAATTAGTTGCAAAAATCAATTCCCCACTACTCTCTCATCATTTTCTCATGATTTTCCACATTCAATTCTGCTTTAATTCACCGAATTTAATCTCTAATTGAAAGTCATTTTTATCAAGTTTTGCGGATTCACTCCGATTTTGATAAAAACAAAAAGAGGAGATCGAGTGTATCAAAAGTCCTCAACCAATTTTAGAAGATCGAGACAGATTCGACCGAATTTGATGGGGATGATCGGTTTTGGCATCGTATGGACATGAGACTGTCTTCTAGAGGTTGAAGACGGCAGTTGACTATGTGAGCTGGAATTGCAGCTACACTTGTGGGTTAGGTCTTAGAGAGGCAAGAGAGGTAGGCCCAGCAGAGGGAGGTAGCAGACTGGGCTAGGACTATAAAGGAAATAAGGAATGAGTATTTGTCCAAAACCAAAGAAAAATGTACAGCGATCCAAAAATAATTTTACCCGTTGCAACGCACGGGTATTTTTTCTAGTGTGTATATATATATATATATATATATATATATATATATATATATATATATATATATATATATATATATATATATATATATATATATATATATATATATATATATATATATATATATATTTGATACCATATGCCCGGGCACTATGGTGTCGATTCATGGATATATATATAGGGGATGAGATGAGATGAGATGAGGACACTGGGCTGTGTATTCTATTAGGAGACAGTTTCCGAATTAGTGGGAACCTATTGATGAAACCGAGTGGTTAAGAGGCAGCAGAGGACGACATCGATCTAGAAGAAACTAAATAATAGTACGACGGAGGATGAACAATAGATCGATGCTGGTGATGAACTTAACTGGACCATCCGATTGTCATCAAGGGCATGCAAATACTGATGTACTCCCTCTATTTTTTAATAGATGACGCTGTTGATTTTTTCTTATATGTTTGATCATTCGTTTAATTCAAAAAATTTACGTAATTATAATTTATTTTGTTATGAGAAAAAGTCAACGACGTTATCTATTTAAAAAACGGAGGTAGTACGATGGACTGGTTCGTCCTCTCATCATCAATCAAAATCATCTGGGTACTACGTACGTCATATATATGGCCGTGTGCATGACGGCATGGCAATCGGATCTCTATATGATCACGAGATAACTGAAGGATTGGTCTTCCAGTTTTTGTCCTGACACACAAAAATCCTAACGAAAAAGAGACATATGGTGAAGAAAGCTATTACCTTTTTTTTTCATCAACTAGGCCTAATTTTTTTCATCTATTCCAAACTTCAAGTTTTCTGTTAACACGTTTTTCAAACGGTTAAATGATATATTTTTTAACAAAAATATTCTACATAAAAGTTGTTTAATAATTTTTTTTAAATTTGTAATAGTTAATATTTAATTAATTATGTGTTAATGAGTTTATTGTTGTTTCGTGTGCAAAGAAAATCCTTCAAACTCATCTAACGAACAAATCTACTGGTGATGATGGATGAAATGATATTCCAGCGTCGGTGATATCGATGTACGTTGTGCTTGTCGATAGTCAATAACTGAACTGTGTGGTACATATATATACGCATATGCATGCAACAGATCATACGTATCATCTAAAATATGATCTGTAGCTGTTGGGATCCCCCGGCTACATGTAGATGGATGCAAAGCTAGCGTGCGTACGTACGTAGCGAAATTGAAGTAGAGGAAAAGTGTGGCTTGTGCGTAGTGGTATAGTACAGTGGTACGCGTAGTTGTTGGATCTGTGCCATGGCGGAGGGACACATGAACGTGGACAGCTAGCTAATAAAAAGGCAAAAAAGGAATGGAAATTTCGGCGTACACGTACATTCAGTAGCAGATCGATTTGGGGGGAGGGGGGGTGGGGGGTGAAAACGGTCAGGGAGATTCCGATCGACCGGGCGCCGTTTCCTTCAAGGAGTATCGTTTCCGAGTTCCGATCATAACGTTTTTTTGACTATTTTTTAAATTTTATTTTTTCTAATTTCTTTCTGTACCATATTAATGTTGATATTGAATAGTTTAAATGATAAATATGGTTAATTACCGGTCGATCGAGCATCGTTTTCGAAGGAATGCTACCGATTCCGACCGTTTTCACGATACATGCGGCAATAATAAAATCAGCCAAATCTCTGCCAATGCAAATGCAAGCGCGATAATTATGGTTGAATTGAATCGCACGGGTTGTCCTCGACATTATTCGGTTAAAATCAAACTACTGGCTGGCCTGGCCATGATCGTGACGCCGGCACAGGCTATGCCACGAGAAAAAAAAATTAAAATGAGCGGTACCCTCTCCGCCCCATAATGCACGATATGTACATATTTTTTTAAGCAGAGATATGTACATATTTTAAGATTCGGTTCTTAAAATATTTAGCTGACCACTAATCTAATATAAATTAAATTTTATTTGACAAAAATATTACTTCCTCCGTTTCACAATGTAAGTCATTTTAGTATTTTCCATATTCATATTGATATTAATGAATCTAGATAGATATATATGTCTAGATTCATTAACATCAATATGAATGTGAGAAATGCTAGAATGACTTATATTGTGAAACAGAGGGAGTATTTTTTAGCATTTGAATATACTTTCTTATTGTTATGATTTCGTATATTGTCGTATACGAAGAAATTAAAATTTAAAGATTAGTTTGGATATCATGTCAAGTCTTGTTATGCCTTATACGGTTGGTGTGACAGAGATAGTATATACTCCCTCCGTTTCAAAATGTTTGACACCGTTGACTTTTCAGCACGTGTTTAACCGTTCGTCTTATTAAAAAAATTTATAAAATATGTAAAACTATATGTGTATATGAAAGTATATTTAACAATGAATCAAATGATATGAAAAGAATAAATAATTACTTAAATTTTTTGAATAAGACGAATGGTCAAACACGTACTTAAAAAGTCAATGGTGTCAAACATTTTGAAACAGAGAGAGTATTAGATTGCCTACTTATTCCTTGTGTATTGTGAATTTAGTACAGTACACGATGATGCATGTGTACGTATATCTATATTTCTCCTGGAATGAAGAAAACAATTAGAAAAAATAATTTAGTCGATGGGGCAGCAGCAGTAGAACTGAAGATCATGGAAGGTGCAGAAGCCATTATTTTGTCCCAGGCCAATGCCGATGCAGTAATCCGTACAGCCCTTGGGGTCGCACTTCTCCATCACCTCGCACTTTGGATCATCCAATATCACCACCGTCTTGCTGCTCCCCACTGCCATAGTATTACGTATATCTGCCCATTGATTAATTTTACTTGTTAACTGCACCCACGGTTGGTTAATCAGACACAAATTAAGCGATTACCTGGGTGTTCTCTGGATGCATGGCAGGAGGAAACAACAAGAAGAAGAAGAGCAGCCGGTACAGCAACAAGAGCCAGGCCAAACGGCGCTCTCGACATGGCCATTGCTCCTGAACCTGATCCTCTTGCTCTCTTTGATGCTCTTGATTTTTCACTTGCTCCTGCCTTCTTAGTCTGCCTTGTATACATACTGATATTATATTTAGCCGCATGCTAGCGGCATCAACGCTCCTGACATCTGCTTAAATGCCAAGATTTGCTTCTTCAATTGTTTCCCTTGCTGTCCATCACACAGGCTGTCTTTCACACGTCTGCTAAAAATAGAGTCGGATTGAATGCACATGGAAGCGTTCTGATAACGATCATCCGTCACACTATCTGCTGGACTTTACAGAACAAACGTACAGACTGTTAAACATCAGCGTACATAGCTGCCTGCAGAAACTTACAACTGCCTGCGATAGTCCCTTGTTGTTAACATCACTGTACAACATAATCTCAAGACTCGGGGGCTTATATATCATCTATCAACCGCCGGACAAATTGCAGCGAGTTCCCATTAAAACACCGAATATTGTTACATTTTACATCTCATACTAGAACATTAACAACATGAAACAGAGAGCCAACTTTAGGCCTTCGTTCCTTATCTTCCTTTTGTGCTACATCAACATCTATCATCAAGGTAAAAAAAAAAAAAAAAAAAGAAACAGCCCCTCCCACAAACTCACTGCAATACGCACTGAACAGCTCAACCGCGACAATCGCCCGGCTCCTACTCTTCCTTATTTGCCTCTGAGATAGTAACACAACTCAACCAGTACATCAAACTCACCTCCATTCTATGACTAGCCTAGGCTGAAGAAATCCAGTATCAATTACCTGGAACAGCTATTCTTATCTCTAGGTACGTTATTGTTGTTACTTCCACAACTTGACAGAGTTGTCGTGGCTCGCAGAAGCCACCGTCCCGTTCACTGGCGATTGCGCCAAGGCCGCAATTAGACCTTCATGGGCTTGTATCGTCATGCTCTGGTTCTTTACCATGTTCCATAGCTCCAGGGACTGCATTGTTACAGTGTCCATGAGAAATTTACAGCAAACAAGGTACAGAGTGTTCATCAGAAGTAACGATTCTCAGATTCCAAACCAAATATCAGACTATGCCTTGGCTTGGATATTACAGCATTCTGATGAGAGCCATGCCACAGTTCTTGTGGCGGAGAACTCAATGCCAAAAAATGAAATGCCACTGCATAACGTGGGATATGGCAAGAAATTGCGTCACTGGCAGGTCTGGCACTAGGATAGTTTTTTGTGGCGTTGGTAAACCAGCAGCGTTGTTAAAAATGACCATGGGATGTTGCAAGATGAAAAAAAAAAGGAATCATGTCTAAAATTGATTGTTAGAAACATGTCTCTCCCTATCTTTCAGGGAAAAAAAGGGTAAATTTTACATACATATGGCTAAACTGAAAGAAAATCAGTAGTTACCTGGTAGCCTCCAATAACAAGGAGATTGGCATAGCTTGGGTGGAACACACAAGAGTGGAACTTGTTTCCATTGGAGCTAACCTCATGAATGCACTCTCCTGATGATATTGACCAGACCTTAACCAAGTCCTGACTGACAGAGGCAAGGTACTCCCCACTGCTGTCCCAACACACTGATTGCACATCTGTGTTATGGCCCTGTGATAATAAAGACTTCAGATACAAGATCACAGGCAAAAAAGGATAAACAACAGGTTCCCACCCCTTCTGAAACAAGAGGTATACTACAAAACATGGAAATAAAGATGTGCATGTTTTGAATCATAGATTTTTTATTTTTTTAAAAAAAAAACAGAAGAGCAATAGCTCCTCCCCTTTCCATTAAGAAAAAGCTAGTTCAGCTACAGGAAAAGACAAAAATAACTGAAAACATCCACTGCGGGTTACACAACAAACAGTGCTGAATCATAGATGTGTTATTGATTTTCAAGAACAGAACCTGTAGTGTGTATTTTTTGCTGTGCGTTTCAACATCAAAAATGGCAACCATAGTCTCCGCAGCAGCTGCGAGAAACTGTCCAGTGTTAGGTTGGAATCGAACTTGGGCAGTACCTCCCTGTCCAACAAAAACAGAATCAGATGGATGAACCTAGACCATACAAACCATGAATTCTTCATAAGACAAAAGGTGCCGAAAACGTCTTAAGCAAACAAAAAGAAGATGGCAAACCTTCATGGCACGCATGCAGCTAAGCTGGGTCAGATTCCAGTACCGGATTTCACCATTGCCATCACAAGAGCACAAAAGGTCCGTCTTCTTTGGATGAAAATCTAAAGATGTGACTTGGACATTATGCCCAACAAACGTATGCAAACAGAATCCAGGCTGCAAAACAACAATTTTCATAATAAAATTAAATGCAAGTACATATACGGAACTTCAGATTAATAGGTTGGACATACTCAACTCTCAATGCCAACTAATAATCGTGACCACAAATATATACTTTGTGCTGTCAGATATTAGTGATATGGTATATTTGTGAAAATTTTATTGCAATGACCAGTGCATTAAAAGAAAGTGCATGTCACTAATTGTGGGTACCATTGCTCCAGGAAGAATAATCTCCTATGCCACTTTCATATACATATACAAAAACATAACTTACATCTGCAGCATTCCACAGCTTAATAGTTCTATCAAAGGATGATGTTGCCAGCTGGGAAGAATTAGGCCGGAAACGGACATCAGTAATTATGAGGCTGTGTTCTTCTGATGTATACTGGCTCTGGAAGGTGTCCATGTTCCAAAGTACAGCCTAAGAGACAACAAACAAGTTACCATACTAAACCCACAAAAACCAGCAGTGTAAAATGAAGTCCATTTACTGATACCTTCTTTTCATGTCCAGCGCTAGCCAATATCTTGCCATCTGAAGAAAAATGGCAACAGACAACTTTGCTATTGTTCGTGCGCAAACAATTAACCTCATTGAAGGTAAAACCTAAAAACCAAAAGGTGTGTTATTTCATGTTTACAGAATACGGAAAACATCAGGGTATTACCTTTTGAAGCCGCTGGGTTAGGCTCTGCAGGACTTCTTTTAAGTGCAGCAAAAATATCCCTTGCATCTCCATCATCATTGGCTAAGAATGATTCAACATTATCTTCCAAAGAGCCAACATCACCAAATGGCTCGAGATCATCCTGTTAAGTACAGAAAATACGATGCTTATCATCTGACACAAATAATCGTTACATACATCCAACTAAACATCTTGAATGAAATGAGAAAAGTTGTAAGCCTGTAACCATTTGGTTTGAAGAGGATGCTAGTCCTGTTCCGTCAGCACCATACATCACTAAATTTTTCGGGACGTGGCGCATATTGCCAGGCATCCCAAGTCCATCTCCTGGGGTATGCGTGGATGGAGTAGATGGTGGAGAATTGGTTGAAGGGCCAACTGTATTCCCTGTTCCAGTACTATTTGCTGCTCCTGAAGATGTAGGTTGCTTTCTTTTTCTATTGCTCTGGAGATAAATAATAATAATTGTAGAACAAAAAAATGGATATATGGTAAGGGATAAGTATGTGAAAATAAGCAAAATGAAAATTTGGAAAACATACACGCAGCCAGTTAGCCATGGTTCAAAACTTAAATTAGTTTTCCCTGTGACCGTTTCATATGTATCCCCTGAAAAATTCACATGTAGCTCCTAAAAATATAGAAACGTGTATTAAAGCATCCAAATTTATGTGATGGTGTTCTACTTTCAAAAAACTAGTTGGGCAACCCGCGCAATTGCGCAACTAGCATCAATTTAAAATAATCTATTTTTACACATGATTTTATTTAAAACTATCATTCCCGTGATTCTAATAATTTCATAGTTCTTAAAAGTCACATCAGTCGCTACCTCTTACTCCTTTGACACCTTTTTATTTGCTTACTCGATCTACCACTACTTCTATTCATCATCTTTAGAACTTTAAAATTTAGGCCTTATAGTTTTTAGAGTTCATTGTCTTGTTAGGTCTCGTTTTCATAATTTTTAGAAGTATTGTCAAACATCGCCAATTTACTACTCTATGGCCCGTCCGCTGCCACCTCTCTTTATTATCATTGGGATTTTAAAAGTCGAACATAATTATTGTTTATGTTCTTTCTTACTTTCTATAAGTCTCGCCAGATCGTTAGTGGCTTCGCCCCTATACACCTCTACAGACTACAGCCTGCCCGCTGCCTCCCCTCCTTATTGTCATTGAGATTTTAAAAATCGAACATGATTATCCTTTGGGTTTATTTTTACTCTCCATAAGTCCCGCCAACTGTCGTGACCACGCTACTTAACGGCATGCCCATCGTCGCTCCTCTTAAACGTCATTGGGATTCTATTTGGGGTTTTGTTTATAGTTTTTAGATATCCCATCAACCGATAATTTTTATTCATAAATTATATTCCTACTTGAACTCTTATAATTATTTATAAATTGTATTCTAGTTGAGCTATTATTTTTCTATTTCTATTTTCTGAATTTATCTTATTCATAAATTATTTGTTATTCCAAACTTTAATTAATCTCGTCATGTGTTCTAGATTATCTCTTATTTCAATAGTCTTTATTTTTTTATTACAAATTTTAATTATTTATAAATTGTATTCTAGTTGAGCTATTATTTTTCTATTTCTATTTTCTGAATTTATTTTATTTTTTATTTCGAATTTTAATTAATCTCGTATTGTGTTCTATATAGACTATTCTTTTAATATTTATTATTTTTTTATTTCCAAATTCAATTGTTTCAAAATTGTATTCCTACTTGAACTCTCTTTTTTTTTCCAATTTTGGATTTTATTTGATTTTTTATTTTCAATTTTAATTAATATAGTATTGGTTTCTTATATGGACTCTTATTTCAATATTGTTTATTTTTAATTTCGAATTTTAGTTATTTTCAAATTGTATCCCTACATGAACTCTTCTTTTTTTTTTCTAATTTAGGATTAATTTTATTTTTATTCAGAATTTTAATTAATCTCGTATTGGGTTCTTATATGGACTCTTCTTTCAATATTCCTTATTTTTAATTCCGAATTTCTGTTATTTTTAAATTGTATTCCTACTTGGACTCTTCTTTCTTTTCTAATTTCGCATTTTATTTTATTTTTATTCCGAATTTTGATTAATCTCTTATTGGGTTATTATATGGATTCTTCTTTCAATATTACTTATTTTTAATTCCGAATTTCAGCTATTTTTAAATTGTATTTCTATTTGGACTCTTCTTTTCTTTTTCTCCGATTAATGTGGGAATTTCTAGCCCCTACAACGGACTTGGTGCCTTATTTCAAGGTTGTTTTAATAATATAGTAGATAAATAGATATGTAGGTTGTATGACAAATTGGTCTCTTGTATATGCCAAAGAGAAAACAGGAGCAAAATCTGTCGACTTTTAGTAGACAGGTAAAAAGAAAAAAAAAAGACGTCATCCATAGCAAATAGGATGACAGTGGGTGGCAGCGACCGCTAACCCTGTGGGAGCTTTGTTCAGCACATAGCTTAGCCCGTTTTGTTTTCCTTGCCTACCTTCTGCTTTGGAGTTCAGCTCTTAGTTTAGTTCTCCTTTGTTGTTAGTGTATTTCCCTAGCTCCTCTCCCTGCCACCCCAGTAGCCATTGAGGCGCACCACAGTTGTATTAATCTTCGTCTAATATATTGACATGCAAAGCTATTGCATGTTCACAAAAAAAAAAAGCCATGAAACTGTAATTAATATTGGATGTGTGTAACTACAATAATCTGGCATACCAATTTTATATCCCAGTCATTCTGCTGTCCTCAATATTGCCTTTACGCGATCTTACCCTTGGAATTGTTTTTAAAGAAACCCATTGACCAAAAAAATCATAGAAAACAATACAAAGGCTGCAGCGAATGATCAACACAAAATCTAGTCTTATCACCCCAAGATTAACAATATGATTCCTATTACACACAATACATCTAACTAAACTATAATTCACAAGATCTATAGAAAAGAATCAGAAAGCTGCAGGACATCGCCAACAGAAAATAGTCTTTGGGCTTTATAGTTAGTTTGTGGTTGCTATTCCTGTGCTTAGGGATCTAGTCGGTTAGGAGAATCTTTGCTGATCCCAGTAACATTTTCTTTCACGTCTCTAATTTAAACACCTCTAACTAACTCCTTCGATCCAATTGAGAAAAGCCAATGCAGTGCCCAACGGAGCCTCAAACATCATTTTTTTTATTCAGCTATGAACAATCAGTACATCTAACTCACTCATAATAAACTACTATGCTTAATTTGCTTGCAAAAGTGCAATTGTAGAGGCACAAAGTGATGTTTTGTTGAGCAGATTTAAAGTTTGAAGTTTGCAGCAATATATGCACACATCTGCTAACTTTCAAGAAAAGAAAACAAATCCAGAGGTTAAGCCTGGGCGAATTGTCAGTACCTGTTGCATTTGCTGTTGCTGGCTTTGCTGCTGCTGTTGTTGCTGGCTCTGCTGCTGCTGCTGTTCCTGCGGTTGCTGGGAAGATGTCTGTTGTACCTGAATAACTTGCAGGTACAGTCAGATGGTTGAACACTAGAGACAATGAAAACACAAACAGAAGTGCGCTTCCAAAAATAAACCAACCTTTATGAGATACTCTTGGTCTGACCTAACTTTGGGTGAACTGGATTGCATTGGGGAACTAATACACCCATCAGTTCCAGCAGGCTGTCCATCCTTACCATTCAAGCCACCCCTGGTTAGTGCTGTATATCTCCGGGGATCCAAATCCCCATAGTTACTTGAGTTGCTAAGATTGCCTTGTGCTTGGGCCTGTGCTAAGAATTGTTGCTGCTGCTGTGGTGACATAAGTTGAAACTGTGACTGTGTTGAAAGAAATGGCTTCTGCATTTGAGCACCTAAATTTGGTCGCAATTGGTCAATTCCCTGTAGGATGGCAGCACTGGCATTAATTGGTGATTAGATAGTAATAAAAACATGAAGAAAGGGGACAATAGATAAATGAACTTACAGTTAATGGCCACCCTTTCAATGGTAGACCGCTTACTCCTTGGTTTAGTCCTGTTAACAGCAGAAGAAGAAATTTCAACAATTGACAAACAAAAAGGACATCCAAAAAATCAGAACAAACAAAACGAGAACAGGATGGTTTTCTACATTGAGAACAACAACATTTGCTTTTTAGACTAGAAATATATCCATGCAATATTCACCACAAAAGCCAACCAGAAACAGCATAATAATTAATTCAGTACTTGTTTAATATCCATTTGTTTTGGCAATTTATATTTACTATTCGCAACCTTAGATGTTACTGTTATTACAAGAATGACAGACTAGTAAATCGATTGTTGTTAGAGAAGGCAAGTAACTCCACATTATTGCAGTTTCACTTTAGCAACAAAAGTGACCTCACAATATACATAGGAAAGGACTAACCTGCACCGCCCAATCCAGGTTTTGGCTGAATAATACCCTGTCCATATAAGGATGATGGGTCCATGGGCAAAGATCTTTGGGCAACACCCATATTACCTTCACTTTTTATATCCTGTTGGAAAGAACATCTATCTTTTTACTTTTACATTTTAATGGAGCAAACAAAATGACACAAGATGAGCACAAGAAGCAACAACTCACCATAGTTTGTTGATTCCTAGACTGGATTTGTTGCAGCGTTGTAGACACATTTCCGGGAGTTCCGGGAACTAATTGCCTATGAGATTAAGATATATGATTAGTGATCATGCCAGTAACATATCAAAATTCAATTTCTCCCATCTCTCTCTTATATAAAAGCTTATCAAAAACTAAAAGAGAATCACCCTGCATGATTTGTTGCAGCTGACTTGAGAAGAGCCATCCTACTAGCATCAAGAAGCTGTGATCCCTCAGAGTCCAAGGATTGAGGGTGCTTCAAGCGCTCTTCATACATCTTGGCAGCCAAAACACTAGCTGTTGAATGCCCCAGAATGCCATCAGAATTTAGGGTGTTTATTGGACCATTAAGTGAAGGATGACTTGCATTAGTTCGCTGCAGTTGAGCATGTCTGTGTTGTATTAGTTGCAACTGCTGCATCTGCATCTGCTGTTGGTGCTCTCTCGCTTTGATTTGCTGTGCCTATGTTTCCGACAGAAATACACGTGGATCAGATCAAGAGTAATAGATGCATGGCGACTTAAAAAATTCCCAGGATACCTCTAGGTATGCCGCTGCAACCTCAGAATGCTTCTCATTTGTTCTTGCAATAAATATATCCCAAAAAACAGACCACCACTCAAAGAGAAACCCTCCAGGAGCATCAATTGCTGCATGAGAAGAATTTACAATCATGATTCTTGAACAGGTAAAAGGAAGGGTCTCTACCAGGAAACCACATGCAGAACTTCTTGGAGTGGATATACGTCTAGTTATTTTTGCATTAACGTTAAAGATCTTCTGTAAGGAAGGGTATTTGGAATCTTTGGAGATATACTCTGCCCAGCAAGGCAAAAAAACTCACCTACCCCTTTCTTTCTTTTTTTTGACTAAATCACCAGGGGGAGAGCTTCCCCACCTGAATTTTGTCATTGCAAACATTTAGAAGGTTTACACAGAGAATTACATAAGATTTAGAATTCGTAGAGGGGAAGAGAAAATTCCTTTCCACAAGGAAACTACAGTTCTATCTTCAGCGTTTAGAATTTCCGCCCACAGGGCTGCCTCGCTTATACACCGTCGACCTACCCCTTTCTAACTTGCCAGGTTTCAGTAATCAAGAAGTTGATTTGGGACTTAAAAGTGATGGTATCATTTCTCAAAGTGTTAGGGATCTTAGCGGTCGCAATATGTCATCCACATAGAAGAGCTGAAGAACCATTTAGGACGGGAAAACCAATTAGAGTCAAACATTATGGAAGGATGAGACATGACACGTTATCACTCGGATAATGCCCACAAAGACAGAAGGTTACCAATTAGCCGTTTCTCATATGACAGGTTTTAGCAAGGAAGAAATTCATTTCAAAGTTAAAAAGGGCAATGCCACAGTTTTGCATTCCATTTACCAAGTTTAGTTCAATTCCTGTGTTTGACAATGTGTTCCAGTCCAGTTTGCTGGTATCACTAATAGTACCTACTGCGATACGCAGAACTATAAAGGAACTCCCTTCGTCCCAAAATATAGCAACCTAAAGCCGGATTAGACATATCTTAGTACTACGAATCTAGACAGGCCCCACAACACACAAATTGCAACAGCACGGTTTTGCACTGAATATACTAAGTTTAGTTCAATTCCACATTAATGGTTCATTAGTGGCTATAAATGTCAAGATACATTGTGCTAGATATATGAACACAACCGCAACCAAATAAGCAATGTAGCTTCCCGCCTTCTCCTTTGCATGTACTGCAAATCCATATATAGCACCCATGTACTTATCCACTACAAATGCTACCATTATCAGTCAATGTAACATTGCATTCAGGATATCGAATTGATTATGCTTCAATTCAACTAAATAATCTCAACAAATGAAATCACTGCAAAAATAGAAATAGTTACACAATGCACGGCAAAAACAAATAATTGCCACCTTCCTCAAAACCCAGCATGCTTGAGAGCATGAAAAAAGCGATCAACACAATCACGCCATCCTCTCATCCACTTGATAACAATAGGTCGATTTACATAGCTAGCAGAATACATACAGTGGAAATTATACCATGTACACAAGTAGCCTCAAGTCTGCCATCTCAGGATAAATAAATAAATAAATAAACGAGCCTCTCCAAGTTACTATCAACAAATTTCAAAATATCCTCCTATTTTAGCTTGAATCTCTGCCTATCCTCAGCTTCCATACCTAAATTTTGCCCCAAAATCTGCAAACCTCTTCCAATTTTCCGAGTTCTCTGTTCTAATTTGGCTGAAAATTACTCCCTGAATAAAATAAAATTCAAATTTCCTTCATCATTTTAGCACTAGAAGGCCCTCCCCTTCCAGTTCGAAACCCAGAATTCGCCCTGGTTAATCTCAAAACTCTGACACTCCACATAAAACCTCAAATCACCGTAACCACAAACTTACTTTGGAGATTGAAACGAGAGAAAAACCCGGCAAAAAAACAAAAGGGGCAGCAACTAGAGAAGCAGCGGATATGAGATGATTACCGACTGGATCAGCGGCGACCTTTCCCTCCGCCATGAAAGCCTTGGCCGTCGACTGCAAGTTCCTCTTCAGCAGATAGTCATAGATATACACATCAAGCCTGCACAACCAGCACGGGAAGGAAGGAATTAACCCCAAACAACAAAAACAGTCACCCAAAAAACGCATCCAAGTAGTAGCTTACATCTTATCTGCTTCCCAGTTGCTCTGCGCCATCTGCAAGCAAAAACAGATTAAACCGACCAGAACCAAACGCGGCAGAAATCAGCAACGAATCGAGCCCCAAATTCGCGTGAAACGAAGGGATCAGAGCCCACATTACCGATTGGGCGCGATCCCGCGACTCAGGGGATGCCGAGAAACCCCGCAAAAATAAAATCCGCTACGAACGAACACCGGTGGTGGAAGGATCCAATGCCCGATCGGCGGCGGCGAGCTCGGGCACGGGGTCCCGAAGGGGAGGAGGAGGAGGAGCCGGGCGGTTGGCGTACGAGAGAGCGCGCCGCTACTCCGAGCTCGCCGCTAGCTTTGCTTGAGAAGAAGCGAGGAGGAGATGAGAGAAAGAGAGAGAGAGATGGAAGGGGAGGAAAGGGAAGGGGAGGAGAGAGAAAGCGAGCGAAGGGAGGGAGGGAGGGAGAGGAAGAGAGGGAGCCAGATGAGGCAAGGCATGGGGTGTACGTGGGTTTTGAGTGCGGCTTGGTTCTTACAGTGGTGAACCCGGTTCGGGAAGGTTCGGATGGCAGACGGCCGCACGCATTTTTGCGCAATGGTTCATGGACAATAATGTGCCAATTATCATTCGCACCCGTTTACATGGGTGTTCAGATTGATATCATTTTAAATCATATTATTTTTTTATAAAGTTGTCAAAAATATATATGCATTTAGTTTTTTTCTAAACTTTGATAAATATATAAGAAATCATATCAAATTTTTGGTAATATTGCCAACTTACCATTATAATATGAATAACCCCTATATCTCGCACTGGTTTATATCTAAAGGTCTGTTTAGATTGTAGCTAAAATAAACCTTACAAAAATTTTAGCAATTTAGCAATATTACCAAGTTTTGACAGGATTTCTTTTGTATTTACTAGAGTTTGGTAAAAAAACTAAATAGATACACATGTTTGGCAACTTTACTGGTATGGTTCGAAATGGTATCAATCCGAACAACTTCTAAATACTACTCCCTCCATCTAGTTTTGATAGGCGTATTTTTAAATCTGAAAATTTTATTTTTAATAGGCATATTTCAATCCAACAACCTATCATCTTAATGACTTTCTCAAATTTAATGTGTGACTCTCCATTCTTCCACACAAGATTGGCTGTATGGGCATCGAGAAATGTAAATACTAATGAATCACTTGTCTACGAGGAAATATTAGTAGCATGTTTAAATAGATGATAAGTAGAATTACTTATTCTTGATCTGTGTGCCAAGATGAAATATGACTATCAAAAGTAGATGGAGGGAGTACTTCCTCCATTCCAAAATAATTGTAGTAGACGTGTAGTTCAAATTTGAATTACATGGATGCATTTATTATTTTTGGACGGAGAGAACTATGACTTTAATGGCTCGACAATGGATTAATGAACTTCAATGTTAGTCATATCTTAATATGGCCAAAGTTATGCTTACATTATAGTATTGCGTTTTCTGCCTTAAAATATATGCAGTTTTTAGCTATGAACTATATATGTTGCTATATTTTAGGATGGATGTTGTATTTAACAACTTTTAGTTGTTTTTTTTAATTGAAACAAGTTTGGTTATCTGCGGTTCACACCCTTAATTATTCTCGTTAAATGTTGCCTACGAATCATCTATGAGACCCCCGTTACCAGCTAAGATTAGAAGGAAAATGTCCATAATATACAGGAGTAGTATTTATAGGTTCCGGAAAACATTATATATCTTTCCATGAAACATATGATCACGCCTTTCTTTTGCTACTATAAATATTGCCATATTCAATCTATCACTTTATGGAAGTTTATTTTAGCCTTATTAGCTACAAACTCAAAGTTTCCTAGTTTTAAATAGTTCTTTTAAAGCCATAAAGCCAATCTAACACTAATAACTAATAGCTAAAGCTAGATTAAAAAACTTTTTTTGCGACGAAGGTACTTTTGAAGTGTTTGTATCTTAAAGGCATGACTCTATCCTTTAACATATGTGACTAAAAAACCATATGTTCATAGACTACCAAAGTTTAAAAACTAATTTAAAAGGTATAACCAATAAGTATAACCTAGAATAAGCATCGCCGTATACTAGATCATTCTAATGTGGGATTCTCCGTGCTATCGGCTACTACTCTCAAATACTAGCATTCAAACAATCCATGACTTTCACTCTAATTCGTGATATCATACTATAATATGGATTTCTGTATCTCTATCTCTATCTCTATCTCTTCTCTATCTCTATTATTATAAAAATTGAATATATTTTTGTCAGCACTTTGGTACGTCATTTGTGTATGAGTTGATTTGTAAGTTTGATCGCTTTTGGAAATACAAAAAGAGCTGTATAAGAAATCTCTTTAAAAAAAACTCATATACTAACTTAATAGTCTATTTAATAGCCAATTTATAAAATAGTTACTCCATCCGCCTCAAAATAGTTGTCGCTTTGGAGTTCAAATTTTGTCCCACAATACTTGTCACTTGTTAGTATTACTTGTCACATCAATCACCTCCAATTCAATTTTTTACCCATTCTATCCTCACCACTCTCGTGCTTCTATTCAAATAAGGGGCAATATAGTCTTTACTTCTCAAACCTTAATTTGTGTTAAACAACCTAGAAAGATAAGTATTGTGGGACAGAGAAAATACTTATAACATATAGTACACAGTTAATACTTGGTCTCACTTATCATACACACATGTATCTTAGAGCCCGTGATGTATATAGCTGGCTACGGATCTGTAGCCCGCTGCTATTCTCTCTCCTTTTTATCTTCTTGAAATGTATTTATAGCTGGCTTATAGCTTGCTATTATAGCTGCTCTGAGAGCAAGTATAATAGAAGGCTGTAAGTCAGCTAAATGCTGAGGTGGAGGAGAGAAGAGAGGAGAGAGAGAGGAGAAGTGGGCTGTAAACTTACAGCCGGTTTGGACACAAAAACCAAGAAATTATGTGAGAGAGACAAGTGGGCCCTATGGGCTGGTTTAGTTTGAGGCCTAAATTAGGCTTACCAATATTTGGCAATTTCAATAGTGTTTAGTGTCTATTTGGTTTGAAGCCAAATTTTGGCATGTCTAAGAAAATAAGCCATTTCAATAGTGAACTTAGGCTGTTTTGGCTTCAATCCAAATACAACTTTGCCTTACCAAAATTAGTCATGCCAAAATTTGCCAAATTTTGGCATTGACAAAATTTGGTAAGGCTTATTTAGGCCACAAACCAAACCAACCATATATTAATTGTAAATAGCTAATTATTATATGTGTGGGCTAAGAGCAGACTAAAAAAAACCTTATAGCCAATAAGTCGGCTATATTATTAGCCTTGCTATAAGAGCAGGTGCAATGGCAGTCTATAGCCAGCTGTAAACATATTTTAATGAGATAAAAGTTGAGAGAGAAGAGCAGCGGGCTACAGACATGTAGCCAGCTACAGCACGGACTTCAAGACGCAATGTGTGTATAACGGGTGGGACCATATATTAATAGTATAGGGCATGTTCGACTGCACTCATATGGCTGTGGTGCAGTCGGCCGGAACAGTGCTTTGTGTAAGCAGCTGCAGCAGCACCACTGTGTTGCAGCTGCTGCACATTGCAGCTGAACAGGCCCATAGTAAGCAACTATTATATAAATTAGCTATTAGATTGGCTATAAATGAATTGAAGCTAGTAGTGGGCTGTACTATTAAACTTTCTCTAACATCCATCCATCAGGTTCGGAGCCGGAGGTGTAGGGTCGGAGGCGCGGGGATTGGAGCACTTGATTAGGTCCGGATTACCATGGTCCTTGCGCTACCCCGTGCCAAACACCAAACAGGGGAAGTGACCAATCCGGTATAGGGACTCGCTGACGTGGCGCTAAGCCATTGCATCCCGGATCCGCTGCTGTGTGTGAGGGGATTTGTGAAAGACAGAGGTCAGAGGGTGAGGTGGTGATTTTACACAGTGACGATGTCTCTGACACTTGGGTTCCTCTGAGGTTGCCTTGGCTGCGTCACAACGTGTGGCTGTGTGAACTGATGCAAACGTGTGGAGATGACGAGTGAAAAGAAATATAAATAATAAATAATTTATGGGTAAAATTTATATATGTAATGCAAAGTAGTTTAAAAGTCAATACCGAAGAAACTAAAGTTCAAATTTTGATTATCAGGTTGTTGCTAATAAATCCCTCTTTTGGCACAACTCTGGATTTAAGATTTTTTTTAGCTGGGTATTCATATCTCTACAAATCCATAAATTTAGTTATGCCATTACATTGATAATATTTGAATAAATTATTTTTTTTCATTCTAAATAAAATTTAAAAGTTTAGACAGCTATAATTTAGCATACAAATTTCAAAATACTTCATTCGTCTTAAAATAAACCAACCTAAAATATGATGGGGTATTTGTTAACGCTAAAATTTGATAAGCCTCGAAGTCGTCGTCAGCCTAGAGTCAGTATCAGTTTTAGAGTCCTGAAATTGGCTGATGAGAATTACTAGTCGCCAACAGCTGGATTCTCAACGGATTCAGTTAGAAAAATAATCAATTAAAGAAAGCTTATCCAAAAGATGTCGAGTTCGAAGAAGATGCGGCGTGGCAATCTATCTATTAACTAGACAGAGTTAGTTAGTTTCCTTTTGATTTTAGAAAAGTGTGTTTAGTGTCCGATCAGGACTTGTATCTTTTTTGTTATCTTTACGAAACTTATATCGTGTCCGATCGGGACTAGTATTTACCAATGGATATAAATATGTACACCTAGGATCATTATAAATTATCCCTCGATCAATACAACTACTCTCTGCGTATCGCCACCCTCTTTTCTGTGTTCTTACTATATCTATATATTAACATTACATGTACACAATGTGGAATATGAAACCGTAGATTAATGAGTGTTAAAAGCCAAAGAACAACTAGATTTATTTAATCAATTAAAGATAACTAATGCATCCGGTAACATTGGGAAGAACAACATATCAGATCAATCACATAGAATTTATAAACACCAAATAGTGAAACAACTGAAGACGCAAAAGGAACAACATGACAATGGGTGAGAACCATTAATGGGGATTGTCACTCGACCATGGATGACGGAACAGATGTGCAACTCTACAAAATCATGCACGCGCAGGAACACCGGAAGCGTCACCTTTCGCTAAGAATCCATTGATTTCCTTAGCCGATGCAGCTGTCTACACACTTCTTGTTGGTGGCAGGATCCTCCTTAAATTCTTTGCTACGCCCTTCATTGCACACAACGCTGAATTTTTCCATAGTGGGATTTTTTTTCTCCCTCAGAGGCCCAAGAAGTTGCTTGTTTAAAATGATGCAAATGTCTACACAATGCTTGTTGTTGGTGGCAGGATCCTCCTTAAATTCTTTGCTACGCCCTTCATTGCACACAACGCTGAATTTTTCCATAGTGGGATTTTTTTTCTCCCTCAGAGGCCCAAGAAGTTGCTTGTTTAAGATGATGCAGATGTCTATACAATGCTTGTTGTCAATGGGGTCCTTTTGTTCCTTCTTCTTACAATCCTTTGCACAAAAAGGTCGAAAGAAATCCTCCCCTACAGTGGCTCCTTCAACCGCAACCACCGCCACAAGGGTGGCGAGGAGCAGAGCCACCGCAATGGTCTTACTCTTAGCATTAGCACTGTTTCTATTGAGCGTAATTGGTGTGGAGTTGAGATGATTTCCTTACCCTGAAGCTCATGTTATATAACCACCAATGAGGCTAACTATATGCATATATATCATCTTTGGTTGTTCCTCCCTTATGACCAGAGAGTGATGAGGTTCTTATGGCATGCATGCTTTAAAATAATTCAAATTATGACCAGAGAGTGATGAGGTTATTATGGCATGCATGCTTTTAAATACGCGAAATCTATTTCGAGAGCGCTCTCGGTTTAGCTCTATAGCGCGACGCATCTCAGAGCCATCTAACTGTGCACGTCGTCATGATATCCATCCACATAGGTGTCTTTTTCCTTTCAAATAAAGTTCACGTGGGTATCTTTTTCCTATTCAAATAAAGTTTCCTCTCAAATTACTTATTCGATCTATAATCCGATTACAACATTGTGTTCGTTACAATTAAATCTTCACAACAAGATCTTACATGATTATGTTACGATGAAAAAATATTTATATTTGTAAATTACTTTTATTATATACATAAGTTACTTTTAGATTTGACTAAATTACTTCTTAGACATATAAAAGTAAATTCAATAAAAGTCCAAAAGTAATTTACATATATTTTAAAAGTAACTTAAAACAAAACGGAAGTAACTTTGTCACGACATTAGAAGTAAATTCGTTGTAGGGATAAAAATATGACTTTTTAGTTAATTCCATAATTTGTGCTGATTAATTTAATTTCTAGATAGAGTCATGTTTTTATCTCTACAACGGATTTACTTCAAATGACATGCCAAAGTTACCTTCGTTTTGTTGTAAGTTACTTCTACAGTATATATAAATTACTTTTAGACTTACTGAACTTACTTTTATAGTTTAAGAAGTAACTTAGTGAAATCTAAAAGTAATTTATACATATATCATAAAAGTAATTTGTGATTTTTCATCAAAATATAATCATGTGAGATCTTGTTGTAAAGATTTAATTGCAATGAACACAACGGCGTAATCGGATTATAAATCGGATAAGTAATTTAAGAGAAACTTCTCTAAGAAGGAAAAAATATATAGATATTGAGTGTAGTAGCTTTTTTTTTTTGGAAAGAATGGTGTCTCTTTTTAGCACTATCTAGCTAGCACTCTCGGTGTAGTCGCGTCCTTTTAAATAATTCAAATAAATAGCTATGTCCTTCGTTGTATGTGTTAACCACTTATTTTCTTGGATTGTAGGATGATGGATCGTAAGAATATGATTTCTTTTTACACTTCTGACCAAAATGAGCAAAATTGCTGCAAATTGTGACCAAAATGAGCAAAATTGCTGCAAATTGTGCAAATTGCAGCCACTTTGAGCTGCTTCAGCCGCAGCCGATGCTAAAAAAGGTCCCAAACACACTATAAATACATAAGAAATCATATCAAAACTTAGCAATATTATCAGATTATCAAAAATTTGACATCGCAAAAATTGATTATGTTGGCTACAAGGCCCTAAACATCGACAAACAAAAGACTCGATGAATGAAATCGACAATAGTAGTATCACAGTTAACAGTCTGATCACCAGACACCACAAACATGCTTTGTCTATTCAATAATGGAGAATGGGTTATCGTTATCCATCCATCGGATAGTAGACAAGAGAAAGATTATCGAATTTAAGCAGAACAGTCCAGGTTCACACACAGTAACAAACAATCAATACGCTACAGAAATCACCTTCTCATTCATAAAGAAGTTAACTACTCCGTAAAAACTCGGTAATTGCGATTGCGACACGCATCATCGCGTCGAATGTATGGTGGTGTGTGTGTCTCTCTCGTCTAGCTCTGCTGCATGGTGGCGTTGCCGTGCCGCTCCATGACCCGCCGCATCGCCAGCGCCGCCGCCTCGCTCGCCCGCAGCGTCCCGCTCGCCATGATCGCCGCGAACTCCCGCATCACCTCCTCCTGCACCTTCCCCCTCGCGCCGCCGAGCGGGTCAGCCGCCGAGCCCTGCTTCGCTTTGGCCGCCTTGTCTTCTTGCTTCGAGGAAGACGAGCCCTCGCCGGGCTTGTTCTGCGGCGGCGGCGGCGGCGGCACGGACGAGGGGACGAACTGCGTGGCCTGCGGCGCGGCGTTGGTCCGGAGCGTGGACTCGAGGTTCTGAATCATGGGCATGATGAGGGGGCCCATGGGGCTGGACATGACCTCGGCGGGGAGGTTGAGGATGTAGTCGGGGATGCCGGCGCCGACGAGGAATTGCGCCACCTCGTTGCTGAAGTTGTTGCAGTTGTGGCTGAGCAGCCGGTACGTCTCCGCCGTGTACCGCGGCGAGATGTCGCGGAGGTAGTCCTCGAACACCTCCCGCGGGATGTGCGTCTCGCCCATCTCCACCACCCGCACCGGCCGCCCGTACGGCGTCCTCCCCGCCGCCAGCGACTGGATCCCGCCGCCGAAGAAGTACTCGTTCCCGTACACCACCACGCCCGTATGCCTACCCAACAAATCAAATCCGATTTAATTTAGCCCAAACCCAAATCCAAAAATCCACCAGATTAAGCCGCCAGATCTGATTCACTCACCAGATGGCCTCGATTGGCTTGCCGAGGAAGGAGGTGGAGAGCTGCCGCGCGAGGCCGTTGCTGAGGTCGTACACGTTAAGAACAACCTTGTACCCTTCCTGCCACACCATCAACACCCAAATCCCTCTCCGCCATTAGCGATTGTTACAGGAGCAGCAGCCAATGAAGAGGACGAGTTCAGGTAGGGGACCGACGAGCCTTACCTCCGCCATTAGCACGCGGCAGAAATCTTAGCAGCAGAAGTAGTTCGGATTTCGCAGCACGAACACGCCGAATCTCCGGGAGAAGACGAACAAAAGCAACCGCAAGTCCGCAACACGCGTGGATCTGGACCAAAGGCGGAACGGAGGCGGGCGAGACGAGGGAGAAATATAAAGAAATAACAAGGTGATTATATGAGTAATCAAAAAGAATTAATGGAGGAAGCTTCTGGAGCCGTGTGCTCCTCCGGGTGGGGAGAAGGGAGACGGAAACGGAGGCGTGCGGGTTTTCGTGGCCGTCCGATCGGGGGATAGGGGGTGACGTGGCGACGGATGGAGGCAGGTGCGAGGCCGCTTTCGTTGAAAATTCCAAGCGCGTCGCGGAGTGACGGGAATCTTCTAGAAGGGGAGTGGCTCGGGTACCGGACGCGTGGTTGGTTGGGAATCGGTTGCGTCCGGCTCAGCTGGCAGCTGGGTCCTCGAGTGTTTGAGGCAGCTTCGACTTCCGAATAAACGTGCTTTTTTTATACGACTTTCGAATTTGTTCTAGCATCAGCATGAATGCATGATGGCGTCCTCTCGTCTCTGGCTCTCTCTGGACTTCTGCAGACATGCGGAATTTTTTTAAGCCGTTTTATCCCACTTCTGTTTTGTTTTTCTTCTAAAATGTATATTAGAAATAAGCTTTGCAAGCAGAATTTATGTGAGTAGTGAGGGAGCCATCATATTCGCGGAATAAGCGAAACGACATATTTGCAAACGAAAAGTAATTTGCGAATAAAACTTTTATATACGTGTTCTTAGTGATCTAAAAATAAAGGCTAGAAAATAAATTTCGATAAAAACAAACCTCAAAATCAGTTTCAAATTTAAGGTTAAAAAAATCAAATTTTGGTTGATAAGCATAAGAATAAATGAAAAGATGAGGCCCTAAGATTGCTCACTTAGAGGCGGTTCAGTTTACTACCATTTTCAACCACACCAAACTTTAGGATTGTGAAGCAATCTAAACACATCTCAAATACTCCACAATATCTTACCATGTCAAAATTCGGTGATTTTCTGAAAACTTCTTCACACAACGGTATGTATATATATATATATATATATATATATATATATATATATATATATATATATATATATATATATATATATATATATATATATATATATGGATATTTGGTATGATAACAAACTATAAACAACATCCATATACTTCTATCTTACCAAAATTTAGCATTGGCCCTGATCGGAAGTGCTGGTTGCAGCAGCTGCAGCCAGTCAGCCCCAATCCAAACCAAAGAGCTGCAGCAGCCAGCACAACCGATCAAGCCCATTATCGAATTTTGCCAAATTTTAGAATTATCAAAATTTGTTAATGTTAATTTTGGTATGAACAAACCCTGCTTCCTACATTCACACAACTTAGCCAAACAGATATACTCCACTCTTCTCCGGCTACTTAAAAACAATCTCAGCCTCTCAGGGAAGAGGGAACACATGCGCTCCAAAAAAGCAACTGTTAAATGATTTTTATCGAAATAAACGGTGTAAATCGTGAAGAGGAAAAGAAAATATAGTTTACCCCATGCACTGAAGTTCACTGATTTAAAATCCATAACAACCGTGAGTACGTAGTGAAGTTTATCGATCACTCAGGCAGGCATGTCACCAATGAATCGCCATGCATCAGTATAGGAGAGCAGTATGCATCTTTAAGGGGAAACGAAATCAGGTAAGAAGTTTTCTTTTAATCAGCATTGGTAGACTTTCCCCAGACCGTGAATCAAGAGAACTTTATTTGTCCAAACATTAACATTTACTCGTAATATATATACATCTTTGCGGTTCATGGTCATGGGGCCTTCACAATATTGGAAAGATACTTCTACAACTGACATCCACTATGGATCTGTTAGAAACACAAACTATACAGTCCTAAAAATATCGTAATCTCCATCTTCAGCCCAAAAATAAATCAGATTAAAAACAATGTATAGCTTCAATCAGTATCCATCAGCTTATCTTCAAAAAGAGAAAAAGAAAACAGAATATATCAACTACTAGCCAAGATGATAATCATGATGACTATAAGAGCAACAATACATGCTCACCTGTTTCTGACTGGACCCTTTTTTTGTCCTTGGTTCAGTCCAACTGAATAATATCATAACCATAAAAATGATCCAAAAGAATTCTGCACCACAATACAGCAGTACAAGTTAGAGCCTTAGAATACCGTAAAACACCAAACGTCATTAAATTGAAGGGCACATACTTCAGAGATATTGTTGCAGGAGGTTAGTCGACGAATTTTTCAGCTTGCAACTCATTCCTAGATGGACATCACCAAAAGTGTACCTGGCATATGGTCACCATAAAATTCAATGTTAATGAAAAAGGATAATAGCAAGAAAAAGGGAATGAAAGATGAGTTGCAGACCTGTATTCACAGTGTTCTGGAAAGCCACATCGAGCTTTTGCATAGTCCCAGTGACAATCGTCATTTCTCAATGGACCTCGGAAAGCTGTTCATGCACCTCTGTTAGTGGCTTTGAAAGTCAAATCAGATGCAGGGGGATTCATATATCTGGTAATAGGAGTTGAAACTGAGCACACCTTTCGTCACAAATTTTGATTTCGCATCAGGGTGCATGTCATGCCACATTTCAAGCCACAACTCACGCATCAGTACTGGCATCCTAACAATGTTCCTGTGATTTGCTGTTAAAATAATAATTTTCAAAATGAGTGTTGTATAGCAAAGGAATGATTAAACTTTAGAGGGGGTTGCATGTTAAATCTGGAGTATGTGGGCACACGCACAAGTACTCCGCCTGAATCACTGTAAATATATGTATATTCTAAGCATAAACTTCTACATGGATTTCTTATTCCCTTGTAGCAAAGAAATGCATAAAGCTGGCATAAGGACAAACATTACGACATAAATATGAAAAAAATGGAGAAAAAACAACTAAAAGATTTGCACCCACCTTTATCAAGCTCCCAGACGGCTGTTCTCCATCCCGGAATGCTCTCAGCATCTTCAAAGTAGGTTATGTACTTCACATGTGGAGTCCTCGTCATGTTTGGGAGTATGCCCTGGCCTACATGGTGGTCGACATTCATCTTTGTTTGTAAATCAGATCCATCATGTTCTGCCTGCAAAAACAGTAGGATGTACAAAGCAGGAAAGGCACATTAACATTGTGATATGCTACAAGGAAACAGTCAATAATTCTATTAGCCACAACAAAACAAATTAATAAACAGGCCTCAAACTCCTCTGCTGAGGATCATATCACTAGGCACATGGTAAAATACCTGCGGAGCCCTAGTTATGTTCACTTTTGGCCCAAGCCAGTTCTTGCACCATGAGAGAGAATTGTAGGATACCTGCCACAAAGTCTTGTTTGTTCAACTCAAGACATTGAATTGACCTATAAAGATACTACAGTAGAACATACCGTTCCGTCTCCGCTGGAATTGTTGGGCTTTCCAGTAACAGAATTACCTGATCTGGAAAGAATAAATTGTGTTACTATTTTATTCTAAAACAAAAGACATAAAAATGTGGCCAGATAAACAGTTGTCCAAACCAGAATTGAACTCATCAAAAGCCAAAGGTTCAAAGGTCAGTATTTTTCGAGAAAACAAATGCACGAAAAGCTATTATCTGTGGTAATTACCATTAGAAACCAGTGCAACTTACTAGGATCTTCATTCAATCAAATTAGCCATGAAAAATGAGTCTGCGAACTACAAATATCTTTTCATATTAAAGCAAAAAAAAATACTGTTCCAGGAAACTACACTAGAAGCAGACATACATAAAGACAGATAATGGATAATTTGAAAGAATTGGACACGAGACTTTCCAACACAAGATGCATGATACCTGCCTTGATAGTAGAGACCCTTCAAATTCATAAATAATATCAGTTATTATCCAGTTATCTGGATATGGTTTTCCACTCGGTGCAAAATAATAGCCTACCTGCTTAACAAAAAAGGCCATAAATCGGTGAATGGTAATGTGGTTCAAAGCAGGCTAAAGTAGAAACTTTAACAATCAAAGAAAAATCCCAATCATACCTCAGTCTTTGAATCAAGCCCATATATGCAGAACACATTCTTTATTGGGGGTCTCTCCCAGGGTGTGAGGGGATTAAGAACTGGATCACCCTGGTAGTACCTGAGATCAACAAAGATCAAAATGTGGGGGTATTAGATACAATTTAATCAAAATCACACATATTTACTTCCATAAGCATATAAAAACATGTAAGTTGGTGGTTTACTTTGAAGATAAATATGTATGTGAAACTGAGAATTACAATTTACAAAGTAGCAGCACTGGCGCATACAAAATTGCAAACTCACTTCTCAAGCTGATGGATAAGCCCTATGCTCTGAGGGTCCCAATCCTTTATGGTTTTAAACAGAGTACCATCTGAAACCTCCCTAGCAGAAAATGACAAAAGAGTTGGCTTTCCACACTCCATGCTGGATGTTATGTTCTCAGTTGTATCCATAATGGATGGGTATGCTTCCGTATCTGCCAGAGGAAAACAGAAAATGAAAGAAAAGAAAAGGTAGACCTGCTCAGTGGAAGCAAAATCTTAATCATAGATTAAAGCTGGGAAGAAATTTCAACAAAGAACCTCGAACTGTAGGAACCTCGATGCTGACAAGGTTTGTGGGCCATCCTGAGTATTCAGACTTATATTCCATTTCATCACATTGCTGTCTGTGGTGGCAACCTCCCTTTCCCTCAAAGAAATGCTTCCAGTATATATTATCAGCTTTGCAATATTCTGAGAAGGGCATGAGCCATAAAGATGAACCAAATGCATTAAACATCAATCGTGCTGTTCCCTGAAAACAATAAAAGCAATTTTAGATGCATAAGAGACAATATAATTATAAGATGGCATATAATGTAACAATTTTGGCAATATATAGCTAAGTACAGATTCAACACATGTGTATCACTCGAAGGTAGAGAATTTATACATGCACCAAAACAACCTCCCTAACTGACTCTAAAACTAGCATGGTTGTGGCACACAACCTGGCCGTGCGAATCGGCTATGAGAAGTAAGGCATTGTTGTCTCCAAGACTCCAACAGTACTAAAAGGTTCCCTTGCACGTGTAGAAGGGCTGAGAGGTTACCAGAACAGTACTCTCAGAAAGGGCAGGGACAAAGAACAAGGGGCAAAAGAATCACCACAAAACCTAGTGAATCCAAAAAGGAAATAAAAACTATTCAGTATTGGACAACCAACAACATACTTAAATTCAACACTAACAATGTTGGAGGAAAAATGTATAAATATCAGAAATATAGCCTCCTGAGGGCAGAGGACACATTATTGAAAAATATATAATTCATAAAGGCTGACCTCGCTGACTGGAAGACCAAATGTTGCTCCAGAAAGAGCAGCTTTAACTGCTTCAGTAGAACCAAGAAGAGGTGCACCTGAAAGCAAGGAAAAATGGCATGACACTAACAAATAACGATGGTGATGAATTAAATTCCTTCTGGTTTACATACCAACTGCAAAGTATGCATGTATATGTTCGTCAAGCCATCGGATGTAATGCTTGGGAGCGATTTCTAGTTTCAACCATTCCAGAAAGTAGCGAAACACATTATTACCCATGGAATGAGCAAACACTAAAGAAGGCCCTCCTCGAAGTTTCAATGCAGTTTCAAAAGTTAACCTGCAGTTAAAAGGACTATGAGCACCAAAATACTATCTTTCCGCATGCAACAATGAATTTCCGACATATCGCCGTGTCATTATCAAGTATTGTATAAACTTGAAGAAAACAACTTTTAATTCAAGTGAAAAGGATGTCATAAAAAAATGAAAAGAAGCAAGTAAAAGCTTATCAATTTCCCCCGCAAAAAAAATTATCAATTTCAGCTTGCATGCACACCAAAGGCAACCAAACCTTTGTATTTCTGATACTAGTACTACTTAGTTATGCGTGATTTTTTGAGGGTATGGAAGGTAAACAAAGTGAGTATATTCTGGTTGATACAATTTAGAAGTGTTTTTACACCAATTATTAGTAATAACATCAAATACTATCGAAAGCCAATGGGCAGTGAGTAAATTGATTGCTATGTGATATGAAGTGAAGTGTTACAAACTTTAATTTATGGAAGTACAGATCCCTCTCCTCAAGCATCGAAGGGGGCAGCCTCCAATCGTATGGAACCGCGATAATGGCATTAGCTTCAATACCAAATTCTACACACCATTTGACCCATTCTTTCCACACTGAAGAAAGAGGACCTGAAAACTTGGCCAATAAAACCAAATTAGTAAGAAAGATTTTTTTTATGGCTAATCATTTTTTTATTCTTTGAGGAACGAGATGGGGAATTCTACAGCTTACCGATGAACATGAATTTGCAATGTAACCTAGCTAATGCTATTATTCTCATGGCAATATCCATTATTAACTCACAAAAGCTTGATGTCAAATTTTATCACTCTCACTTGCCATCGATGGTTTTTTTTTTCCATTGCATGGGAGTTGAAGCATAAATCACAATCTATCACATTGCTGATGAATCGTGCAGCATATTTGTACTCAAAATTCAATAATCCAATCAATACCAAGGAGAATTAAGCGAGGCATATAATTTACCAGTTATATAACCAGGGTCTAACTCTGTAATTGCAGAAAGACCACTGTCAGGCCTTGACTTGCACTCTGGATGATCCGTCTGGTTGTAAGGGTCGAGCAGCATGCATTTGAGCCAGCAATTGACAGCAGATAAGAGCTGCACCATGAACCCGATTAAGTCGCAAGTATGAAAATGAAAGATAATACTTAAATATGACCCCCTACATGTAACAAATATAATCGTTACAGCCTGTTCATTGCACAGATTGAATGCTTCTGTAACAACCTCACCCAATTAAGCCGTATGACGCCTTACAGGAAACAGTCCCAACCATCACACAATTAACAAATATCCCTTTTCCAGTGAAGTAATGACAAACCTCTTCTAACTGAACGTGTCACTAGTTTTAGCATGGTTACGTAGTACACACAACCGATTTAGTCCTAAAAACACTTCCAAAACCTATAACTAGATGGTCACTCAAATCAAGCAGATGTGCAGTCGCACACACGCATCTGCCTGATGGGCCATTGCAAAATTACTTTAATCCATCAATGCCTCACAAGAACAGACCAACGAATCCTAATAAAAGAACAAAAGCACATATATTATCCAGAACAACAACAGTTACTAGCAAAAGTAGCTTTCTGAATATCAGGAGGACAGTACGGAACGAGGGGTGGTTCTGACCTTGGCGGTGTCGAGCCAGACGGAGTCGAGGGGGTTGAAGTCGAAGGGCGAGTAGGGGCAATCCAGCACAGACCACGCGCGCAGCTGCGTCGACGCGAACCCGGGGATTATTATCCCCGAGAGCTTCCGGTAGTCGAAATCCGCGCCGCCATCGCCTCCGCCCACCGCCCCCACGGCCGCCACCGCCACCGCCGCCACCGCCACCGCCACCGCCACCGAACAGGCGAGGTCCCCGCGCCGGAGCCGCCGCCGAGGCATCGCGAAGAACTGACGCGATCTGACGAGCGATTCAGGAGAGGTAGGAGCTGGATGTGTCCAGCGCGTGCTTCCAAGGGGGAGGTCGTGGATCGATCTGGACCGTCCGTGTCGCACGGGACAGGTCAGATCTCTTGCAAACGGACGGTCGGAAATCGGCCGCGTGTGCTCCCCTCCCTAAGGTGGAGGTCGTGTCGTTCAACTCCGACCGAAGGGAGGAACGGGAGGAACGGGAGTCGAGGCCGAGACGCTGTCTGTCTATCGGTTCCATTTTTTTTTCTTAAAAAAAAGATTCATTTTACTCCTTTAAAATATTTTATTGGTTCATTTTACACATTAACTATTGAAAACGGATCACCATACTTCCTAACGATATTTCTTTTTCTCTCTCTATATAAGTCATATTATACAATGAAATTGATAGGATTGAGCACTGAGCATGATTTAAACATTAAGGTTTTAGATTTTAAACAAATAGCGTATGTTCAGATTCAAATTCAGAACAGAATTCATTTTACAACAGAGGGAGAAGAACAAGATACATGAGTTGCAGTAGTGCGTCGAGCATAATTCAGTAGGGTATATCCAGTTTTGCACAGAAGCCCATCTAGAATAGGCAAGTTATACTTTAGATCAACATTCTGCAGAAAAAATCTACAAAGAGAATAAAAAGGTAATCGGGTCATTCTCCTTTGTTTGCCTACGACGCTGATAATAAATGCTTTGATCTTGATTTTGGCGGGGCTTAAAACAAGGCGAGCTGCAACAGGTAGAGCCTATTCATGAACCCTGAAGGGACCTCTCGTATACGAAGGTTGAGGCACTAGCAAACAATTTGATCCTCGGCCACACCACCGAAGATTTTCGCCAAATTTCTTTCGCAAGATCAACCCAACAACAACCATTGCAAGAAAAACGGTTAGATCCAAACCACTAATGAAAGAGAGAATAAACATTGTGAACTGCAAAGAAAACCAGCGACCATACCCAAAAGGGGCCTCCTTGCAAGAGAGGTTGAGATCATCTCGACTAGATTCAACCACATCAGCCACATCTTAAGGAAGCTTCGCCGGATATTAGGAAAAGGACCGCTTCTCTTGAATGGAGCTAGAAGCTCTATAATCAACCGTGCTTGTGACGATGAATGGTGGATATATACATCGATAATCAGCCGCTACCCCGCTACAAGTACAATCGTAGCGATAAAACTGTAGGAAAGTACTCATTACAGTAGCAAGTGGGAAACAGAGAGTATCTCCAAATTAATCATGCTCAAATTTAAGTTATGCTCAAACAATAGATTATGACACCGGCAGAGAATTAACAATACAGCTTGGGATTTTATAGCTGGATATTAATCTGGCCCCATCATAACACACACGGAGATACTCCTATATATCAACCGAGCGAAGAAGCACACACAAGATCACACAATCAGGCCAGGTTGCTTCGATCCGGCCACCGGCCGGTCACAGCCCGCCACGGCCATCATGGGTGATGCCGGGGTGGTGGTGGTCGTCGTATGGCCGGAATCCCCGTGCCAGCGCCGCGCTCCACGCCTTCTGCACGCCGGTGACCCTGCCGCCGCACTCGTGCCCGTCCCACTTCTCCAGCGCGTGAACGATCCCCGCCGCCCGCCACGCGCTCATCACCCTCCTCGGCAACCAATTCTGCGTGCATATGTGTTCAGATTCATAGCTAAAGATAACTATATTCTGAGACGGACGAAGTAAGTGGTACAGAGGGAGTACCTCGCAAACGTGAAGGTTTTCGAAGGATTCAGGGACGAGTAGAGCCGGGGTGCAGTGGTAGACGCAGTCGTTGCGGGCCTTGTTGGGAGGGAACTGCGAGTACGGCACGAAATGGGATCCTTTCTGGGCTTTCATCTGCTCCTCATCCGTCACCCCGTCGCCCACGAGCCACACCTGCATACGCACGCAGTTTCGATTTATTTCATCCACGCCACAACGTCCAGTTACCCACAATGACCCTGTTTGGATCCTTCGGACTATTAAATAGCGCTCTGAAATCTTGCTATTTAGGATTATTAAACGTAGATTATCGACAAAACCGATTCTATAACCCTTAGCCTATTTTGTGAGACGAATCTAATGATATATATTAATCCATAATTAGCGGCTGATTACTGTAGCATTACTGTAGCAAATCATGGATTAATATATCTCGTTAGATTCGTCTCGCAAAATAGCCTAGGAGTTATGGAATGAGTTTTGTCAGTAATCTACGTTTAATACTCTTAAATAGCAAAATCCTGAAGGGCTATTTAATAGCCCTTCGGATCCAAACAGAGCCAATTTTCAATTACCTTGCTGCTGTAACTGCATGACAAAACCAGATGCTCCTGCATTTCAGGCTGCAGCTGCTGCTTCAGGCATTCATACAGCTCCTTATTTACCATCCTCACCTGTTTTTTTGTTCGAAATTAGTTACAGCCAGTAACCTTTTTAATCACCGTGATCGATACTGTTAAGAATATTAACTGGTCGAGTACTGTCATTTTGGTATTATACCTGGATCTCCCGCTTGCAGAGGGACAGGGTAAGAACGAGAGAGATCTTGTTCGCGTTTCCCAGGAGGAGCACATCTTTGGTGCCCTGAGGGATCATGTTGAGAACGGCAGCAACAGCGAGGCTTGTTCCATCGACGATCTTCGTCTTCAGGCTTGGCTTCCTGACGACATATAACTCCCCGTTCCTGTTCAGATCGTACCCCTGCACGTACAATTGGATCGATTTAATTAGCATCGCCTGACATATACCCGTGCAGGACCAAAGCAGATTTATGGGGCGAACATTTGCTAAACACTGTTCCTTTTTCTTGAAGTAAAAAGTGCCACTGTCATATGAACCTCTGGCTGCTGAAATTTATTACTCCATCCATTCCAAAATGGTGTATAAGCATTTATGCACGTTTTCAACTGATGTCCAGATATATTTTGAGAAACATGAAAAAAAAATTCTTATACTGTCTGATGCTAGTAAGGCTGTGTTTAGTTCTTTCTAAAGTTGAAAGTTTGAGTTAAAATTGGTACAATATGACTGAAAAATTATATATATACGACAGGTTAATGTGATGGAAAAAGTTGGAAGTTTGAATCTAAACACAGCCTAATAAATTTTGTAAATCTTGGTAGGTGAATTCGGTCCCATGTAACTACTTGGGGAGCTAGTGCAGAGAGGAAAGAGTGATGCTACGAAGTTGCACCTACTGCTGGTACTGTTACATTAAAGCCGGCGAACAGTGAGAAGGCATGCAATGAATTGGATCTGTCAGGTGGGTCAGCGAATGCATTTACCTGGTTGAGGAGGCCGAGCGTGAGGACTCTCGCGCCACTTGCTTCTGCGTCTGACACCGCTTTCTCTATCAAACGGCTGACCTTGTACCCATCACTCTTCGACGTATACTGCGATTCCATCAATGCACGCAATTAATTCACTATTTCCTCATACACAAAAACAAACATTCCAAACTATACGTATATTTTGTACGAGAAAAAAATACTTAAAGAAATGGAGATTTTGTATGAGTATATTTTGTATTTAAAAATTAGTCAAAATTACGTACGTGGGAGGTGAACCTTGGGATGACCCAGGTCTCGATGTTGAGCTTGTCGAGGCGGTTGGCCTCCGACCTGAAGGTGGAGGCGAAGAGGGAGAGGAGAGGGGAGGCGACGGCGGAGGCGGCACGGAGGAGGTGGCCGGAGGCTGCGGCGCCAAGCGGGTTGGACGCGACGGCGGCGAAGCCGAGGCGGTTGTGGAAGACGGACTCCGGCGTGGTGAGGTGCGTGAGGTGCACCACGTCCGGCCGCCACGCCGCCTCGTCCCTCCCCTGCAGCGTCCTCTCGTACAGCTCGTCGCTTGACTTGTCCGTCGTCCCGTAGATGTAGTCGTACACCGGCATGAACAGCGAGTAGTTCGTCCTGAACTGCGTGTGGTGCAACGAATGAAACCTACATACATACATACACTAATTAATGATCTCTATTAGCAGTTAATTAGTATAATTAATTATTACTCATATTTCTCACTGTACACTTTTTCATATAAAGTATTTTCATGTAAAAGTTCTCCAATATAAGTTTTTTGAATGAAAGTTTTCAGAAAGAAAAAAAGGTGTACTAAAATAACCAACATTGCGCTAAATAGCAATCCCGTTAAATTGTAATGGTATATTTTTAAACAGGTAAATTTATACGTACGATGGGGTGTAGAGGAGATATTTGAGAGGGGGGAAGACGTGGAAGAGGCACTTGGGGACGAGCTCGAAGTTGCAGTGGCCGAGGTAGTTCATGAAGTCGATGTAGACGAGGTAGCCGTTGGCCGTGACGACAGAGACGGTGCCGGTGGCGACGGTGCTGAGGATGGGGATGGCGAGGAGGACGAAGTAGACGACCTCCTCGGCGAAGGGGTGGATGACGGAGGTGATGGGCTCAGTGACGATGGAGGCGTGGTGGTGCGAGTGGTACCGCGCGTACAGCCAGTGGTGGTGCAGCGCCCTGTGCAGCCAGTAGTAGAGGAACTCCACTGGCCCCGCGTGCAGCACCGCCGTCACCACCATCCCCTTTGTGCTCCACCACGGTGCCACCTGCGCCTGCGGCATCGTCGCGCTCACCAAGTAGAACACCAGCGCCGTCAGGATTATCTGGTCATCCCTGCATCCATATATGTAAATATGAAAACCCAAAAAACTTAGAGATATGCTCTAGTCTAACGAAAAGTATCTCGAGGTGTCGTTTCTGATGATTGGATCTAATATTGTCCATCCTGTCCAGTTTGATTCAACGAACAAAAACGATTTAGTACTGTGATATACCGTTACCTTAAGGTACTTTTCGCTAGACTGAAGCAAAATCTCAAAAGATGTAACACCCGAAATTTTCATTTCACCGACTAAACAGTCCCTTAGACGTACACTCAATTTGATCGATTAATTACCAGTTTCTTTCCCTGTCGATTTGTTCGAAGTCGAGGCTCTTGTTGACGATCTTGTGCTTGCTCCGGGCAGTCTGGTGGCGGGAGACGGTGATCCAGAGCTGGCCGTAGAGCAGACGGAGGAGCAGCATGGGGAACACCATGAAGTTGAGGAGGTCTCGCTCCGCCGCGCTGCTCGCCGTCACGAACCTGTACGTGCTGTACGCCGCCGACGGCGCCACCAGCGCGTACTGTAGATTTCCACGTACGCAACAGTCGTTAATTACTCACATTGTTGCAATCAGCTTACAAACAACGTATGGCATCAAATCAAATCTGATGATGACGATAAAACATAATTTAGTACCTTGTAGTTTCCAAGGTTATGCCACGGCCACTGAGTGAGAGGCCCTGGCTTAGAGGCCATGATAGCTAGCTGTGTGTGGTTTGGTTGCAGGTGCGAGACCGGTCGAGCTGATACCGGGCACGCACTTGAGATTGACAGTAGAGAGGAGATGGCTGTGGGAGTGGAGTGTACTCGTTAGCTTTATATAGGCCGAGCTGAGAGAGTGGAAATCCATTGATCAGGGCCGGATCAAAAGACGATAGCTAGCTTTTACTCCTGTCGTCCAACCCAGCGACGCTGGTTGATATTTTGATTGGATATTTTATTTTTTAGAAAATCATGAGCTTAAAATAGGAGTCCGCATGCGGGTCCATCTAAAATCTCTTACTATAACAGTATCAGTTAGGTGGTGTTTGAATCCTCCGGAGATGAAGATAAAAATAAAAATTAAGTGTTTTATATTCTATTCTCATATATTGTTATACATTGCCATTTTGTTCTCCCATATTGCCTACATGCGTATATAGAACTATAGACCAAATTAATTACCTGTAGAAGAACTCTTTTTAGATGACTGCAGAAGAGAACTCTTAACTAATTTAATATTATCTAAAACATATTATCAAAATATATTCAATGTTAGATTTAATAAAACTAATTTAATATTTTAGATGTTGCTATATTTTTCTATAAACTTTATCAAACTTAACAAAATTTGTCTACGAAAAAAGTCAAACATCTTATCACATGAAACATAGAGAGTATATATAATAAATGGGTCCTACTAAATTTTGGCTTCTCCTATCCATGCTACATTGTTCCACCCAAACAAAAAGTTGAATCATCATATGCGTACAAACCAAATGAAAAAAAAAATATTAAATCACTATATTCAACAAAATATGGATGAGCATATCTCATCCATATATGATCGTGAACCAAACACACCCTAGGTTTGTATTAGCCGTTAGGAGTAGTCCCATACTCACGGATGAGGCGATAACAACATGCATGGTTATCGTATTGAAAGGGCAAATCGATGTACCCTGAGAGACCACGACGTTCCCTTTTTGATGCTAACTAATACTACCTCCATCTCAAAATGTTTAACGCCGTTGACTTTTTTAAAAATCTTTGACCGTTTGTCTTATTCAAAAAATGTAAGTAATTGTTAATTCTTTTCCTATCATTTGATTTATTGTTAAATATACTTTTATTTATACATATAGTTTTACACATTTCACAAAAGTTTTTGAATAAGACGAACGGTCAAATATTTTTAAAAAAATTAACGACGTCAAATATTTAGGGAAGTAGGGAGTATATTTGTACGTAGTGGTCGGGTGTACATAGCAGTCGTAGTAGGTCGAAGGTGGTTGGGATGTTGAAAGCTACAGCATGCATGCTCCGGTCTATTCTGCGGACGGCCGGTACACATCTTGAGCGCATTGAAGGGGAATTCGAGCTGGAATTACAGTGCTTTTCTGTACGTGTCTGCTAGCGATGAGAGCTACTCCTACCTGTGGCTGAGAGTTGCTCTCTCTGCCTCCTGCCAGCAGACTTGATTGCGAGCATCCATGCCTAGGACCATTGCTCCACCAACAAATCCGTTTGCCGTATTTGTGTGACTAGTACGTAGACACTTTTCTCTCCCATTTTTGATAGCTAAAACATATCGATAATTGTAAGTTCATAATAAAAGCGAAAAACCATTTAAGAGTTTGAATAATCTTGAGCACACGCACGTTCTTAAGAAACGATAAGCAAATAAACGATAAAAACCACTAGATCAATCACAAAGATATGAGATTTAACGTGGAAAACCCACCTAAAACAGAAGAGAAAAAAACCAAGGGCACTAGCCAGCAAAATATCTTCACTATATTAAGGTGAGGTTATAACGCCGAACAGTGACTTACAAAAGGTATATATGAAGATGAAACCCTAAAGAATAACGATTCGTACCAGCTGGCCTCAACACACATGTTTACGCATACACAGATTGTATCTCCAAACCATTAACATGAAATTCCCGAGTTGTATCCGTGCTCACGAGTAGGCGGGCGCGTGGCCGCGTGGGAGTAGTAGTTGTGTGCATGTGCGTTTTACATTTAATCGTAAAGAAAATTTTCAAAACAAATATATACTCCCTCCGTATTTTAATGTATAACGTCGTTGACTTTTCGACCAACGTTTGACCATTCGTTTTATTCAAAACTTTTATGTAAATATAAAAATTTTTATGTCATTCTTAAAGAACATTAATGACGAATCAAGTCATATAATAAAATAAATGATAATTACATAAATTTTTTGAATAAGACGAATGGTTAAACGTTGGATAAAAAACCAACAGCGTCATATATTAAAATATAGAGTTAGTATAATATAGTAACATAGTAATAAAACAAGTCCCAAAACATCACTTATTCATGACCGGAAAGAGTGAGATTGTGCCATATATTCTCAAAAAAGAAAGTAAGGCACAGTCAAATTCGATTAAAATATAGAGGAATGAAATCAGGCTACTTTCTTTTTTTTCTTCTTCTTTATGTTGGTCCCATTTAATCTTATATGTCTCCCTTTGTTCCCACTTTTTGCATCAATGAGTGCTCACTTTCAGACTTTGGCCACTAACATTTTTTTTATTAATACACATTGCAAATGCAACATGCACTGTATTATTAAAGTACATGCAAGATAAGTTAATAAAATGATACAATTTTTTTAATCATAATCGAGCAATTTAGTAAAAAAAAAATACTGTTCAGAGTTAAAACTGTGATGGTAAATAATGCTGCAGTCAGCTGTGTAAATGGGAACAGAGGAAGTAGTAGTAATCTATTTTTTGAAAAGAATATCTTCTTATTCAGACCGAACGTAGGAAATGAAGACAGATGCATGCGCTGGAGAGTTTAAAATCCATTTCAACTTTGTCGTGGTAATTTATATGCCCCTGGGAGGCTGGGAGGATATTTTTGTGACCCTTTTGCGTGCACACATTCAAGGAGCAGTGCAAAATGTGGGTCACCAGACCAGCTGCATGCCTGCTACCTTCCTTTCCTGGTCTAACGGCCCAAATTAAAGCATACGTTGAAAGAAACACATCGTTCGAATGATCATCGATCTGTTACTACTAAGCACGCTATAAACTGCATGCGTAATACTATTACTTGCTTCAATTCGTTTGGCTTTGCCTTTGCAAGTGAAAAATCATACCAGTCACCACAGAACTGAGGTAGCAACAGTTGCTGCCGCTAAAAGCTGAAAATATGCAGCTCAGCTAGCTCTACATATCTCGTTATAATCCAGGAAAGGGTGGACTAATGTATAGTGTATACACGCTCTTGCACATAGTTCTCCTTAATTTCAGACACCCACCCCCCACACACAAAAGTATTCCTAGATGCATTATATTCCGATGCAGTTCTTGCTAATAATGCCTTTACCTACTCACCTCCCGTCAGTAACGATCGATCAACTTCTGAATGTATAGTAGCGTTACAACGCCTATTAAGATCGATCAACTTCTGAATGTATAGTAGCACTGTATACCACTCTGTTACTACAACGTACCAACTTGTTTGAGGGAAATTACAACAACCAACTGCCAGTCTGCCACTGAGAAATCAGATCAATGCATCACTTGGCTCTCGGTGACATATCCTTTGTTTAATTGGATGCTAATTGCTCACAGATCATCACTAGCTGCGGATAGCCAGCATTAATTCTCAAGAGTGTAGCACTGCGTTTTTCGCAAGTTGCAATGCAATAGTGTATAAACTCTGTAAATTACTCCCATGCATTCATCATCTAGATCATGCCTAGGCCGTAGTACACTGTGTAAGCGCAGGATATGCACAGTTTCTCTCGTGCAGTCAGTGGCATTTACACGCGAACTTAGTACGAGTACTCAGAGCAAAGTATAATGGTAGGCTATAAGCCGACTAAATGCTGAGGTGGAGAAGAGAAGAAAGGAGAGAGAGAGAGGAGAAGTGGGCTGTAAACTTACAGCCGGCTTGGACACAAGAACCAAGAAACTCTGTGAGAGAAACAAGTGGGCCCTGTACTAATCGTAAAGAGCTAACTATTAGAGCAAGTTTAATAGTATAGCCCACTACTAACTCCAAATCATCTATAGCCAATGTAATAGCCAATTCATACAATAGTTGCTTACTATACTATTAATACCTGGTCCCACCTGTCATATACACATTACGTCTTAGAGTCCGTGCTGTAGCTAGCTACAGATCTGCAGCCCGCTACTCTTATCTCTCTTCATTTATCTCTTTAAAATATGTTTATAGCTGGTTTATAGTTTACATGCTCTTATATAGATAGGCTAAGAGAAAACTACAAAAAAATTTTATAGCCAACAGATCGACTGTATTATTAGCCTTGCTCTCCTATGATTCAGCCGATGAGTCAGATACTCAAATGGAATCGATCGCCTAATCTTGGTCCCTCTTCGACGCCGACGATCGAGCTAACTCCTTAAATGGCTAGCTAGCTTAATTGCGACGAACTGAAACGATATTATTTGATGCTACTGCTAATTTTCTCTCTCGATGCAAACTGATGCTGGCCGTTGAAGATGGAGTAGCTAGCTGCAGTTTGCAAAATGAATATAGCAGTACATTCCTCTCTCTCTATATACACACACGCCGTATTTAGTTCTAAAATATTTCTTCAAACTTTCAACTTTTTCATCATATAAAAACTTTTCTACAGACATAAACTTTCAATTTTTCCGTCACATTGTTCTAATTTCAACCAAACTTTTAATTTTGACGTGAACTAAACACAGCCTATTAGCAGTACACATCGGCTTATGCACTGTCGATTATAATTAACATCAGCTAGCTACATCACGCCTACTCCCTCCCTCCCCCAAATAACTCAACCTTACGTACCACACAGTAGCAGTTACTGGTTGTAGGCTCGATGAAGCTAGCTAGACGAAGAAGATCGAAGAGGATGGCGCAGGCAGGTCTGATTGCCTCTGAAGCTAATTACTGACAGATTTCCTTGTTGGCGATGCGATATTGCTCGGGTTCGCGTCCAGAGTAAATTCAGATTCAGGCCAAGGGCAGTTATTAGAACATAGAGCTGCGCGGAAGCCTCGATCGAGCACCCGGGGGGGGGGGGGGGGGGGGCGACACATGGGGGTACCCTGCACGGACGCCGGTCTCCCGTCGATGGCACAGGGCGTCAGGGCGACGGACCATGGAATAATGGATCGTTGACGTCGTCGGCAATCGCCGGGACAAGCAGGAAATTAAGGGGCTATTATTTGAGAAATCCTAAGATTCTAAAAAATAGTTGGTTGGTAGTGAACTTTTAAGAATATGGAGAAAAAGCTGAGTTTTAGAGGCTTACAGTTCATTTTCTTGATTTTACAGCTACAGTTCCCTATAATCTGAACGAGAAAAGCAGATTGTTTAGGAAAAACTAGCTGCGAGAAACTCTCTCAAATATCTAAACGCGCTAGCTGCTGCATACGAACGACGCCATTGGTGGTCTCCTAGTGCTGATGGAGTTGAGAGTTGAGTGAGCGATGTTGCAATGCTGAGACTGTTCATGGCGATCGAAACGTCGAATCCAGGTCGTGCTCTACTGCTCTCACTGGCCGTCCGTCCGGTACAGCCGTGCAGCGTGAGAGCCCACGGCGGGTAGTGCGCCGGACGAGTCCTGCTCCTGGCTGCAAGTGACTGCACGTGAATGCGCGCAGCAACATAACTGCGGCGTGGGTAGGTGGGTGGGTGGTAGGCGAGCACGGCTGCCGGCGGCGAATGCGCGTTTCTGCTGCGGGCGCCGCGGGACCGCGTCTCCGATCCCTGCGGCGCCCATTGTACGTACGGTGGACTCCCTGCGCGCGGTTTCTCCTCCTCCTCCTGTATCTCATCATCTGATGATCGAGTCGTCTGGCTCTAGTCGCCGGTGAGCCCCACTGCACCCCAGCCACGAAAAAAACTAATTGTACAAATTACAACTAATTTACGAGACGAATCTTTTAAATCTAATTGCTCCATGATTTAACAATGTGGTGCTATAATAAATATTTGCTAATAATAAATTAATTAGACTTAATAAATTTGTCTCTCGATTTTCTTACGGATTATGTAAACATAAGGCATATCCAAATACATCGTCCTAGGATGGGTGTCATCCTATGCTAGGTTGCTATATTCTAGGACGGAAATAGTAGTTTTTTAATTAGTGCTCGAACACCCTATACGACGCCCTATATAATACTTGATGTAATATGCTAAAAATTTACACGTACATAAAAAAACACTCCCTAATTTCCGCGGTTGGCGCAGCTGGTTTTCTAAGCTGACTTGACTAGTTGATTTGATGGCCCCCCTTTGGGCCGCCCATGTCACACGTAAATTTACCATAGGCCGGATCGTAAAAAAAAAGAGCGGGATACTTCGGGCCGAAAGTAGTAGCAAGAAGATGGCCGACGACTACATGTGTTTTGGGCCAGGCTTATCTAGGTCTATTTTTATTTGGGCCACAATGCTGAGGCCCAAATTGGAACTATACCCGAAGGATGAGATACCGCCGTCTCCACGGCCGAAGCTTCCACTTCAGCCCCACGTGAACGAGAATCTGTGCGCCATAAACGAGGCAACGTGTTCCTCGAGATCTTCAGAGCCAGGCTGTTCACAGATCAACTAGACCAAGCTATAGCCATTGCAGGTAGATCGGGAGCTTGCTAGCTCGACCAAGCTGCCTACCTAGCTCGCGTCGGAATTAATGGCCGCGACCGCCGGCGACGCCGCCGCCGCCGCCGCCGCCGCCTGCCCTGCCTACCCATGGCCGAGCGACGGGTGAGAGCATGAATGCATGTCGATTGCTTTCGCTTGATCACATTAATTTTGCATGAAATTAACCACGTCGCGCGCGCTAATTAATTAACCCGGTGGAGCTAATTTTCTGATGTGATGTGAGCAGAGCCCAGCGCGGGCGCAAGGTGTTCATGCAGAGCGACTGCACGGCGTGCCACGGCATGTTCTCCTCCAACGCCGGCCTCATCAGCGACGACGACTCGGCGTGGGAGCCCAAGGTGGCGGAGATCGTCGTCGTGGAGGAGGCTCATCAGCCGGTGGCGGCAGCGGCGACACTCCGCGGCGGCGCGTACTACCCGGCGCCGGACCTCACCTTCATTGCAAAGGTAATTAATCAAGCACACACGCATTAAGGCATTAGCTAGTTACCTTCAATTGCTGTTCGTTTTGCCAAATTATGTCTGATCCCGTGTGCAGGGCCTGCGAGGCAATAACCTCTACTCCGGCGGCGGCGCCAGCGAGGCGGCGAGGATGCTGGCCGATGCCGCCGCGGCGTGCCAGGAGCTGAAGAAGCGGGCACTGGCTAGCCCCGTCTGGCTCTAGTTTCTTCGATCTGACTAGATCTCAACTCTGAATAATGCAGCCTGCATAATCAGCAGTTGAGCGCTGCTTCTGCAAATAATGTCCCCATCGATCGATGATCTCTTGTAGCAGTAGCTTCCTCCATTGGAGCTCAAATAAAATTAATTACTCCGCTCATATGGATACATCGCCGCCTATCAGTCGTCTAGTTCGTCGGCTGTCATTTTTAAATTCCTTTCTGTTTACTTAGACTTTCTGGCCGTGTGGCTACCGGCAGAGACCGAAAATATAATCAATTTCTATTTAAAAAAACATAGATGCTCTTTCAATAACATAAACAAACGAAAGGAGGAGACGATGCGATGCGATATAAATGGTTAGGGTGAGCTCTACTCGTGTTTCTAGCGCGCGTGCACCGAATAGCATTTCTGGTGGCTCTAATACGCTTTGCAAGGGAGAAAACGGCTTTGCCACCATACCATGTCGCATTCGCATAGCTGGCCGTGGCCCGTGGATCCGCTACCATCCACGTCAGCACGACGCCATCCATAATCGGAGCTCCTCGTTATCTGCAGAGAGAGGCGTCGGTCCGCTGCGCTGCTTCACAGTCGATCACACGCGCCCACTCGACCAGGTAGCTAGCTTGCTTGCTGCAGCTCTCTCGTCGGAATCAATGGCTGCGACTTCCGGCGACGGCGGCGCCGCCGCCTGCCCGGCCTACCCGTGGCCGAACGACGGGTGAGCACCGCGTGGACGCCGGCGAGTTCGTTCTCGCTTCCGGCCGTTGGCCACCGCATTTCGGGGCGCTAATCTGGTGGAGCTTTTTGTGAGCATATGTATGCAGAGTGCAGCGAGGGCGCAAGGTGTTCATGCAGAGCGACTGCGCCGCGTGCCACACCTCGCTCCCCTACGCCGGCCTCAGCGACGACGGCGCGCGCGCGCGGGCAGCGGCTGTGGAGCCCAAGGCGGCGGAGATCGTCGTCGTGGAGGAGGCGCGGCAGCCGGCGGCGGAGACCGTCAACGGCGGCGCGAACTCTCCGGACCTCACCCTCATCACCAAGGTAGCTATAATGGAAGCTTTATTTAGTCACTAAGTACTAAGGCTCAGGGTTAACTCTATCGGTTGAAGGTTTTTGATCGGGATCACCGAAATCCCGAAATTTCGGTCCGAAATTTCCAAAATTTTGAACAAAATTTAGTTGAATTTGAATAAATATTACCCAAATTCATGAAAAAATTTAAAAATTTCGGCCAAATTAATATCGTATCGGAGGGGACCGAAATTTTGGTCTGAAATTTCCAACCCTGCTAAGGCTGTGTTTAGATCAAAAAGGTGTAAAGTTTTGGCGTGTCACATCGGATATACGGACACACATTTGAAATATTAAACGTAGACTAATAACAAAACAAATTATAGAATCCGCCTGTAAACTGCGAGACGAATTTATTAAGCCTAATTAATTCGTCATTAGCAAATGTTTACTATAGCAACACATTGTCAAATCATGGAGCAATTAGGTTTAAAAGATTTGTCTCACAATTTACACGCAATCTGTGTAATTAATTATTTTTTCGTTTATATTTAATACTCTATACATGTGTCCAAACATTCAATGTGACAGGGTGAATAATTTTGCCAGGAGATCTAAACAGAGCCTAATAGCTATTTTAGCATACTGTTCGATCGTTTTGCCTATTTTAGCTTACTGTTCGATAGTTTTGCCGATGATCTGATCCAGCAGGGGCTGCGCGGCAACCTCTACGCCACCGCGGCGCCGAGGATGTTGGCCGGCGCCGCCGCAGCGTGCCAGGAGCTGAAGAAGCGGGCAATGGCTAGCCCCGTTTGGCTGTAGTTTCTGCTTGCTCCATGAAGCTAGCAAGCAGTGCACTAATGGCATCAGCAGTTACAGCACTGCTTCTGCTTGTAGCTTCTGGCACTGAAATAAATCACTCCACTCGTATGGATAATGGATATATCACCACGTATTGCATCTTGTGTTTTGCTCACTGTATCCTGCTGTAACAATAATAACATGAAGACACAAAATAAATTGGGGGAAATGATATGGTTTTGTATGCAGCATTTACATGTAAATGAGTGGTGTCTTTAGTCTGGAACTTCTAAAAAGGTACTCGTGCTATGTTACAAGTGTACACCATCGAGAGATGGATAAGCTAACCATGCCTGGCACTGACTTATTGTGAGTTTGTTCCTGAACTACAACTACAATCTGACACTGGTTACACTACAGCATAGTCATACTTTTTCACAAAAAAGCAGCAGCTTTGGATCTCCCTGAACGAAAACTTGTGTACCGAAGGAACAGCAACGCAGTTTCAGATCAAGTGGACAGCTCATACTCCCAGTATTTGGGATATGAATATGATTCTCATCTTCTACAGCCAATGAGCAAATCATGTCTGAATAAAATTGGCCCTGATTCTCACTTCCTGCAGCCAATGATTCAGCATAAGGCGTCTCTTCTGAAATTTCCAGATTATGCATTCATTTCTCAGGTTTTTGCTCTGCTGAATCAGCATCTCCTGTTTGTCCCTCGCACGTTTCCCTGTTATCCAAAACCTGAGTGGGTGCATCTAGAGATCTTGGTAATGCTCCCAGTTGTCTTAGGCTCTCGCTCTGCTTCTCGATTATCATGGCGAGGTACTTGCTGTGTTCTTCTACTTGCAGCTGCAGCTTTCTTTGGATCTGTGGAGAGGAAAATACAAGGGACCCTATACATTAGTCAAACGCACAAAATCTGGCGTGTTCATTCCCTTTTGCAGTTCAAAACAAAAATCAAGTATCTTATTATTGAAAGAATAAGGGCACCTCAAGTTGTTCGTGAAGTTGTTTCTGCAAGCCAATCTGGACCCTTAATCCTTCACAGGTGGTTTCCATGCCTCTGTAGTAGGTACACAGTCAAGACTTTAGAAAACACTGGCACACGACATATATTTGAACTTAAATTCATCCAGAGATAAGTTAGGAAGAAAATGCAAATTCATCCAGGTCGGAGCATAGATGTGATATTATGCTCCACTACTCATCTAGGCCAACACATGATATTTATAAAATTTCTAGGACTCAGAGATATATATCACATAAAAATCATCTCACTTCAAGGGCTGAGAAGAAACTTCATCCGTTTGGCCACTTTTCGCAGATTCACCTATGAGAAAAAAATAAAGAAAATTGTGTAAAGCTCCAGATCGTTCAAATTTACTTCAAATTTAAATAGGCACAGCGCATGATAAAATTCAGTCTCTTAAAGATCAATATATAAACTCTAATAGCATCAACAACATAGTACGGTCACTGCAACATTCTAATTTAGTACAATGACCGGCATAGTGCACCACGTATCTTGTTATGGTGAAATTAAACCAAAATTGAAACATCGAAACACACCGACCATCAGATAGTTGAGGTCGATGATGAACTGTGCGATACTTCTGCACAAGAATAACCCATGGCCATCAGGAAAAATCAAGAAGAGTCGTATAAAAAGCATTGAAAATTCAGAAGCAACAAATGCAGACCTGTAGATGGCTTTTTACATGGTATATAGTTAAGCCGTCAACCTTCATAACTTTCTGGACAGCTTTTGGAGTTGCTTCTGCAAGAGAAAAGTAAACAGAAATGAAAATAGATCTAGGAAAACAGAGACTTGTACTTGTTTCTTCTTGTGAAAACAGCACTGTTCCGTAAAAGTTCAAGATGAAAATATGATAAGAAAAACAGAGGATCAGGGACCAACTTTCACTTCCACCAAGCTTGTTAACAGCATCAACAAACCGCTCATGGAGCTCAGGTGTCCATCGCATCCTTGGTTTGGTTGGAGCAATGTTTGAAGAAGCGATATTACCAGAACAAATTTCATTGAAGTTGGGAGGATTTGATGTATTTCTCTGTGCATGACAATGCAAATAATTTGAAGGTGTTGTACTTGTCGCATCAACAGCCTGGAAATGAGGGGAAATGTTATCTAAAATTTTAAGTAGACCAATGAAGAGCTGGTCTAAATTGCCGTACAGGCTGTGAGAGAGGATAAGAAATCATGAAATAGTTAGTGCACCATCCAAAAGGGTCAAATCAGATACCTTCAGCACAGAACCAGCAGACACCGAACTTTCCAAATACTGCAAGGAAGTGCCAGATGAGAACCACTCATTTTGCTTTGCAAGGTTGGTGCTAGGACTTGCTGCAATGTTATCTTGTATTTGTTGGTCAAAAATAGTCATATCTTGTTGATCGAAGAAATCAACACTAGTTGGACAAACAAATGGTCCAGGCAGTGGTTCTTGACTCCAACTATTCTGTTCAGATACTTTAGGATAAACCATCCTTAAAGAACTTGGATTACCCTTGTATAATGACTGTGTTGGCGGCAAGGAAGAATCACATCCAGAGGTATCAATAGCATATGATTCAGAAGAAAGCTTGCCGTTAGGTGATTCACTTTTGTTGATATAAAGATCTGATGTAAAGTTGGAAGCTAACATACACATTGGAGTAGAAGCATCAAATGAGTTGATAGAACTACCACACTGCTCCCTTTCGATATAGGATGGTCTATGCTCTGAAAAACTAGGAAATGTAACTTCAGAGAGTTCTGGTACTACAGTTATAGCTGGCGAAAGATATTGGGGAACTTTTCCATTGCGAAGCTGATTCATAGTTGATGTAGGCCTGTTTCATGTACCCCTAAGATGATTCACTTCAATCTGTTAAAGTGGAGCTCTGGTCATATCATCAGCCAAATGCAGAAGTCTATTACATCAAACTTGAAAACGAAATAAGTTTTCCCTGGTCTTGTTCAGATATTAAAAGTGTTTTTTTTCCACATAGAGCAAAGATTTGTCTTACAACAATTCGTAACCCAACAGCTAGATATATTTCTATGACTCCCAAATAGTGATTTGGTGAGCACTTAGAAGGGTGAACATCAAGTATGCTGCTATACATCTTAGCAAAGAAAATTGTAATTGGACCAAAATATACTGATGTGAAGAGTGAATAGAGGGTAAAGAGAAGTATATTTGAAGAAGCAAAAAAAAAGAGGGGCGGGGAGGGGCACGATTGAGGCATGAATGGAACATAATTTTGCAGAATTAAACCACTGCTCAAACAGAAACAAAGAAAATGAATGCATTAAAGACTTGAATAGAACAAGTCCCGCCTATTACAGTGATTCCCAAAGAAACACACTGAAGGATAGAAGGAAACAGAACAACAAAAAAGAAAATCTTAGAGAGAAATCAGACAAAAGATTACAGAAATGAGTAATTTGATTTGAATTCTGTGTTGCTAAATCTAAATGGTTAATTGAACTTTGTGAAGCTACTTACCAGCCTATTCCCAGAATGAAATGAAAGATGAAACAAAGGTCTGAAACTAAGAGTCTATGATCCTCTTGGGGGCTAAGAAGTTTAGTTTGTTGTGTGTATCTTGGTGGGTGGGGTTATGGTTCTAGAGAAGTACTTAATCTGCTAAAGTATCCAATTTTTTTATAACCACTAAACGTAATGATCTGTTACTACTTAAAAATTATCTCCATTTTATTTTGTAAATGGGACCACAAGGACCACTCCTCTGTAATGTAAATATTAAACCTACCAGCTATTACATGCACCAACCATCCCCAGAAGCAACCAATGCCAGATTCCTTCAGTTTTTACAAGCTTTGAAAGTATCAAAAGAGATATAAATGCTAGATTAGTAGCACAGTGCACGGACCTATGGCCTCAGATATGTTCACTTCTGCTTGCATGGTCCAACCAAAACATGTATTTCGTAAACCGAACTATAAGGTTGATTAGTTATAGAGCTGTAATAAAAATTCCAATACAGTGAACTCTTCGCTAGCAGTATCTGCACATGGTACCTCTACCTTGACAAGGCTTTTATTCTTGGTGAACTAACTGTGTGGATGAAGCAATAATCATAAAAGAATCCAAATAACAAGCTTGCAATCTAGGAGTATTTTTATGGCTACTAGGCGCCTTGGAGTTGACAAACTCAATTTGGCATGTAACGGAAGCTTTCATTGAAAAGCTGGCCTGGCAACGTCTTGTTCTAAATTAATAATTATGTTTGCCATCATCCAAACCTATAAATAAAGAATAGCAGGAATAGAAAACTGGAAGTTTGCACAAAATTCTATTAATTGAGTTTTGGAGTTCTGATCTGGTGCAGGTGGAATCCAGAAGCACTAAGAGGGAAAAAAAGAATTGACCAAAAAAAAGTCAATCAAAGCATTGTTTGGATTCCAGCAAGTTATCATAGGAAAAAAGAAAACTCTGGTTGATGCCTTATCCTGCTGTTGTTGGTCTCCCTTGGATTATAGATGCTTTACAACTTTAGTAGGGCTACAATAGAAAGAGAGAGATGGGATGAAAACCCAAATAGGGAGGAAGCTAATGCCTTAAGCTTATTGTCAGTAAAACCACAACTGTTGAACAAGTCACTCATAAGGTTTCAGTTTAATTGTTCAGAAAACAAACAAAAAGGAGGACAAATATGGCACTGATAGATCACCAAAAATCAACATGGCCTGGACATTCATCATAGCTTCTCAACTTAAAAGGCAAACAGAGAAGAGGCAAAATCTATTCAATATCCAGTTTGACAATCTGCATGAACTGTCAGTCAATGTGTCATCTGGCTAAATTTTCCATCACGCAAAAATGTATATCATACATGGAAATAACTACAGCGGTCAGTTTGGAAAATAAATTACTCTGAAATATCAGTGCATACTGCAAATCTCCTGCACTGTCTTGAACTGTGGCCCATGGCTACTGCCACTACTGAATTGTCAGTTGAGTTCTTTGAACATGGAATGTGTAGAGACATTGAATCCTTTCAGAAATCTCACCTAGAATGAAAAAAAAATAAGCATGCTTGGAAACATACGAGCAATTTGAAGTTTGAGAAAGAGGGTAGTTTTAAGTTATGGCTATCAAATAACTTACAGTTCTTTCATTAAAAAAAACACAAATTTACTTACAGTTTTGATGCTGGTCTATTCCATCTCCTCCGCAATTGCATTTTCTGTGAAATGAAGGATAAGAGCTGATATCACAATTTGCAAATGTAACATAGCCTGCATAGACTCAGCTGTTGGTAACATACCGGTCTTTGGAAGCAGCTTCACCGAGTTGCTTATCTATTTCAACAAGGTATATCTTAAACAAGCTTGACCTATAGGATCCATTACAGGCTAAATTACCATAATAATGATGCCACAGAACAGGCCATAGCATAAGGTGAAAAGCAAGCAGCTCACCGTGGCGGCATTGCTGCAGCAGTAAGAACTGGAGGTAGAAGCCATAATATGTACGGTTCGCTCTCTAATGATTGCCTTGCATACTCACAAATATCCATCTCCTATTGGAGTTCAAAGGTTCAGTTAAAATATTACTTTCTTTAAAGAACAGCGATTAACAGCTTTGAGAAATAAAGAACTTAAACAATTCTTGCCCACTGAAAAAATAAGAGGTAAATAATGACCACACATGAAAGGACTTGATCTGGCCAACATTATGCCCGCTAAATATTTTTTTTGTTTCCTCAGGTATCTCAGAAAGGCTGCTTGATCGTAACCAACAAAACCAATAGGCAATTGCTAACTTCTAAAAGTAGTTTTTCACAATTATTGCAACATCAGAGTAGTGCCCTCAATAATTGACATAATGACGCTTTGATAGTACTGACAGTTCAAGTGTACTACCACCATTCCAAAATATAAGCATTTCTAGGATTCATATCCTGTACCACAACACAAGCATGTCTACCACCATTTACACTACTTGTCCCATCAATCACTTTCCGTTCAAATTTCTTTCCGTTCTACCCTCAACCACTATCCCTCCTTTATTGAGGGGCACCAAAGTCTTTTCTCCTCAACCTTAATCTCTACTAAAAAAAACTAGAAATGCATATATTTTGGAACAGGGGAAGTAGCTTTTAGAAGCTGTTCCCAAGTTTGTATAGGTATTCGTTTGGTTTACATGGTCATGATCACTTCATTTCAAAAGGTTCCCGCAGAAAGTAATGTTCCCAACAGATGGAAGAATCAACAAAATCCATCAACAAGACATAAAATAAAAATAAAAAGACCTTGAAACCAAGAAGCTTGTCTTGGCATTCATCCTGAGTTGTTCCTTGAAGCAACTGGTGCAGATCAGCATATTGTTTTGATATAGGAAAGGAACTAAAAGTATGTGACATGATGCTCTCTATTAATGAGTTCCATTGCCTTGCAACCAATCCCAACAAGCATAGCTCCTATAATGCAACACAACATATTGGTATTATAACATAGATAATGAAAGTACTGACAGAGTCTACGAGCAAAGACTAATACATACCATGACTTCAATGATGCCACTTTGACTAGAATCTGCAGAAACTTTTAATGGTTCAAACAATCCCATCCACTGCTCCTTGGGAGCATTAAAGATCATATTAGTTCCTGACATGATCCGAATGGTACGCTCATCAAGCAAGTACGACAAACACTTTGCTTTCCATTGCTTCCACAGGATAAACTTGTCGATGATTTGTGTTTTCCTGTGTTAATAATAGTTTTGAGTGAGTTCAAACTGGAGCCTGCTATGGTCTCAAAAAAAGGACACAGATATATATGGATTAACAATTGTAACAATATAGAAATTTGGGGGATTAAGGGATTACATACTGAGCAGTTGCTGAGGTGCACAATGTACTTCCTGCACTATCAAAGCTGTCCTTTTTCATGCTTTTTAGAAGTGTGTTCAGTTCTCTCTCAGCCAAAGAAATACACGATCCTGAATCCAGCTTCTTCTGTAGTTCTTTAAGTAGAATCTGTGAATTACCCGTAAACAAGGATTCTTCACAAAATTCATCAGAGCTAGTGGAATGTCCAACATCACGGGCATTCTTGGTTCGCATCAAACTAGGTAAATTCATATCTAAAATCGATTGCACATACTCTTGGCACACATTGCATTCACCACTAGCAGAAATGCCATCCATATCCATCTCAACAACTGCTTGAAGTACAGCACCTAAATTCTCCGCATTCGTTGTTTTCAGAAAATGCTTCACAACCAACTCTCTTGCCATCGCAAGTGTTTTTGATCGGATATCCTCAATACCCTGCATGACACAGGGTAGAACATCACTACATGCAAAATCAGAATGGATGCAGCCAAGAAGCATCTTTTCAGAAGCACCTTGGGGAAATTCGGGCTTGAAGCGAGTTGAACGAGTGCAGCATCGAGCTCACTTGCAGACTCATCGTACTGACCATCGTCACGCAGGTTCTTGAAAACCTGAACACAATGCAGGAACATGTGTTAACATTTCAGTTCTTCACAACAACAGAAATTCTTCATGTGGTCAGTGTCTGTCCATTAAAGTAGGAAAACCCCCCTCCTAAGCAGCATTGAGAACGATGAACTTCCAATCTACACGGCCTTCCCCCGAGATGCTGAGAGAATCATGGCGTCGGAGGGGGCACGACGCAAACCTAAACCCCAGTGCAATTTCATCAACAGAGATCAACCATACCTCCTCGAAGAAGAGGGCCCATTGGAGGGCCTTCTTGACGTCACCGGAGCGCCAGGTGGCGGCGGCGCCAGACGAGGTGCGGCCGCCGGCGAGGACGAGGACGTCGACGAAGCCCCGCACCAAGCCGAGCAACTCCTCCATGGCCACCGTCTCGTGCGCCCACCCCATTTGCGATCCCCTTCCTCACAATTCCAACTTTTGGAGGGACTAGTAAGCAATAAGTACAAAGTTGGTTATTTCTACTTAAGCCCCTTAATTTATTTTGTTTCACATATTCTCACCCGTGCTGTTTTGTTCATGTTAGTATAGTAAGTTAAGTAAAAATAATAGTGTGTCAAGGGGGTAAAGTGAATAATAGCAGCAAAGCCCTAGAAACCCCGACTATATAAGAAAGAGAAGCCGTCCCCCTCGGCCGCCGCCGCCGCCGCCGCTTGTCACCCCTTCCGTTTCCAAGATGTCGAAGCGAGGTAAAATCTCTTGCTCCCTCCCGATGATTTCTTCTCCCACATGATCCTCGATTCTGGTCTCGTATGCTAGTTTAGTTTGCGCGGCGTGATGCTTCGATTTGGATGCGCAGACATCTGCTGTGGATTACCGTTTCTAAGATGCAGAAGCGGTTGTTCGATGCGTCAATTGCTGTGTCGCTAGGATCTTGTGCAAGTGTTCGAGTAGCATGATTTAGTCTGCTTGTCGCTTCAAGGGTGGTGACCCGTTGTATATTTTGAAGGCAGTGATGCGTTGTATAATTTGGAGATGTGTTGCTTTTAGTGTTACAAGGAATGATTTAGTCTGGTTATCTGTAGTTAGATGTGGAGAAGATTTTTGTTTAGCTGTTTGTTGACTTAGGTTTGTTAGATCCCTGTATGTGTTAAATTCTTTTAAGGACCTTCGGAAATGAACATCCTTCAAGTTTATGCACGAATTCTTTTAGATGTTTGTGAAGCTGCATCTTTATAGATCTTTACTAGTTCAGTTGCTATTGATTCTTCTACTTCCTATTCAAATAGTGTGGCTAGTCACATTTCTCAAGCTAAACCATTTTAAATTTTCCCTGTGTTGTTATTATCAAATGAGAATGAGGCGAAGCATATACCCTTTGAATGACCACTATTTTGCATCAATGATTTAGATGTTTTGGACCTAACTTACCTGGCTGCTATTGCTCTTTCTTTGACCGCAGGGCGTGGAGGTAGTGCTGGTAACAAGTTCCGGATGTCACTGGGTCTGCCAGTGGCAGCCACTGTGAACTGTGCTGACAACACTGGAGCAAAGAACCTTTACATCATTTCTGTGAAGGGAATCAAGGGACGCCTTAACAGGCTTCCTTCTGCTTGTGTTGGGGACATGGTTATGGCTACTGTGAAAAAAGGGAAGCCTGACCTGAGGAAGAAGGTCATGCCAGCTGTCATCGTGAGGCAGCGCAAGCCGTGGCGCCGAAAGGATGGTGTCTACATGTACTTTGAAGGTACTTTCTGTTTCCATGTTTTGGTGCGCTTCATCTTGTGTTAGTTATTTAGTCAGTCAACTAGCTGCATGCTTCTTTTTAATTCATATACTGTTGAATTATAACTGAAATTGCTTGCTTAAGGCCTTGTTCGGTTGATCCTCATGAGGGAGGGATTGGAGGGGATTTATTGCACACCTATTGTGGTGTGGAATTATTCCCCCTCAATCCCCTCCAAACCGAACAAGGCCTAAGTGGAAGGCATTTGCACACGACTTTGAGCATGTTACATGATAGTTGGCCAGACTTTTTTTTTTCAGTTTCTGTAATTCTGTCTACCAAGATAGGATTCAGTTTTAGTGTCATTGTTCAATTTAGAGAGAACCTCCTGATGGATAAATTAGATTGTGTTTCTGCATTGTCATTAGTTAGCATAGAGCTGGAATGCAATTTGACCTGAAATAGACATCATAGTATGTTATTATCTTGCATTATGCCACATTTATCATTAGGCATGTGTTTCATGAAGGAACTTACAAACTTTGTGGTCTTCTTTTGCTCTTTCAACTGTATGTAATGTCCGAGTGAATTGTGAAGCTCTTTCATTTGTATAAGTAATATGTGAATGAAGTGTACAGCTCTTTCATTTGTAAATAATATGTGAATTATTTGTAAATTGCTTAATTCGTAGGATGTCTATACTTTTCTGTGTTACCTGCTGTTCTCTTGATCCTTTGTCTACAGAATTACCTAATCACAGGTTTATGGGTTATGGTTCAATTCTAATGTTCCTTTGGTGTCACATTTGCAGACAATGCTGGAGTCATTGTGAACCCCAAGGGAGAGATGAAAGGTATTATCCTGCAAATTCTATAATTCTACACGTCGCAACAAATATGTAGTTGAAAAGCATGCTGAATTTTTTTATTGAAGCATCGAGCCATATTTTGTTGCACTTATACATGACCAGCTATTTCCTTTCTTGAAATCTTGTACTACAAAACTAATAATGCATAGCTTCACGATTAGCCTGACCTTATAAATATGCACTTCCATGATGCAGGTTCTGCCATCACTGGACCTATCGGAAAGGAGTGCGCTGATCTCTGGCCCAGGATTGCAAGTGCAGCAAATGCGATCGTCTAATCGAAGCAGCCATTGAAAGTTCCATTAGCGTTTTCTCTTCTTGAAAGAGTTAAAAGAGCTGCTAGTTTTGTATCGACCTTAAAAATAGTTTCCCAGGATTATGTTTGTGCCGCTGGATTATGCCCCGTTAGCTTCTTTAAACACATTTGAGCAATATGATATGGCACTGATGCCTAGCCTGACATTTGGTCCTAGTTTAAAACTTAAAGCTGTCTTGGAATTTCGATGACGCGTGCCATTTTTCCTGCAAAGTGTCTTTTTTGGTTATATACAGATGCAAATTGCTAATCAGTAGTACTTACAACAGTAGTATGCGTGATTTTACGTTTACATTTGGTCAAATTTTCGAATCGAATCGACTAAATTTCTACCAAGTTCTCTTTAATTGGCTCGTACGGGTTGCGCTAACAATTTGGGCCGTGTACGTGCTTGTGGCTTATTGGGCCTGGTCCTGATTGGACTTCCTTATCTGTCTATCACACACCACCTGAGTCACTGACACGTGGGCCCCATCGCTCTCCACCCTCCACTCCTCCCAAGCAGGCAGCTCCCCGCTCCACCGGCGAAACCGCCGAACCATGCCGATGTGGTCTCAGCCACCGCCGCCGCCGTCTTCCCTCCAGCTGCGGCGGCCGCCGCCTCCCTTGCCCCACCGTCCCCGCCGCCTCCGCAGCCGGCTCAGCCCCATCGCCGCCTCGCAGGACCCGCTGACCGCCCTCTCTCGCCTCCTGTGGGGCCGCGCGCTGCCTCCCTCCCAGCTCGTCCTCGCCGTCCGCCATGGCTGGACCGCCGCGTGGGGCCTCCTCATGCGGCAGCTCGCCCCCTCCGACCCGGCCACCGGCGCCTTCACCCGCACCCCGTCCCGCTTCCCCGCCGTCGTGGGGACCCCCAGCGCGCGCCTCCACCTCTACGTCGGCCTCCCGTGCCCCTGGGCTCACCGCGCCCTCCTCGTCCGCGCGCTGCTCGGCCTCGAGCGCCGCCTCCCGCTCTCCGTCGCCGTCCCGGGGGACGACGGCGCGTGGTCCTTCACGCCGGACAGCCCCGACGCGCTCTACGGCAAGCGCAAGCTCCGCGAGGTGTACGCTTCCGCACGCCGCGGCGGGTTCGAGGGGAGGGCGTCGGTGCCCTTGCTGTGGGACGCGGAGCGGCGGGAGGTGGTGTGCAACGAGAGCATCGAGATCACCAAGTTCCTCTGCGACCTCGCCGCCGCCGACGGCAGCGCCGGTGGCCTCGACCTCTGGCCGCCGGAGCTCCGCCAAGACATCGACCGCTGGTACTCCTTCATCTACCCCAGCGTCAACAATGGCGTCTACAGGTACAACCAAAAAAATCACACAATTTATTGAGTTGTATGTGCCGACAATTTCAACTCAAAAGTTTAAGCCGATGAGAAAAGATGGGCGATTCACTCTATATTTCAGGATTCGAACTCGAAACCTCTAGCTCTAATACCACATATGCACCGACTAGTTTAACCAAGAACTTAAGCTATAAGAATAGTCGGGCAATTCACTTTATATTCCAACACAATTCCTGAAAATTGCAGCAAGAATCTAACGCAGCATTGCTACGATCAAATTGCAGGTGCGGGTTCGCGCAGAGCCAGGAGGCGTACGACGCCGCCGCCGGCGAGCTGTTCGCCGCGCTGGACCGGCTGGAGGATCACCTGTCGGGGTCCCGCTACCTGTGCGGCGACACGCTGACGCTGGCCGACGTGTGCCTCTTCACGACGCTGGTACGCTTCGACCTCGTCTACCACTCGCTGTTCCGGTGCACGAGGCGGAAGCTGGTGGAGTACGCGAGCCTCCACGCCTACACGCGCGACATCTACCAGATGCCCGGGGTCGCCGGCACCTGCGACATGGCCGCCATCGCCGACGGCTACTTCGGCGCCCTCTTCCCTCTCAACCCCGGCGGCATCCTGCCCCTCGTGCCGGCGAGCTGCAGCCCGGAGGCGCTCCTGGAGCCACATGGCAGGGAGGCGCTGTCTTCTTCTGCTGCTGCTGATGCTGGTGGTGGCGGCAATGGCAGGCAGCTCGAAGCAACGAGTGCTTCCAACTAGTGGCAGTAGACAGTAGTTGTGCAAGTGCAACATTTCGTCAGTAAATTTTCGTGTGCTTCTTTGTTATTACGACTCTAGTGTAAGATTTTGTAAATCAACTGAAATTGCTGCTGCTGCATGAGGATCATCATACTATCCATCCTAAAATGTATATATACTGATTGTTGAGGAACAGGAAAGACAATTTGATCTCTATTATACTTTTACTCCTTCCATGTATGTATATACTGATTGTTGAGGAACAGGAAAGACAACTTGATCTCTATTATTCACCTTACAATTGTTTGTTTATCAATCAGTTCCATAGTTCATATCCTCTTGGAACTGCAGTCCGTCTAATATGTTTGCAAATACTATGGTTGCTCCTCTTAACTAATCTAGCAGAAATCCAGCAGAAATTGCATTTGCATTTGTTCGAAAAGTGATATCCCTGAACACATGTTAGTAAAAGTTTAACCACAGTCTGTTGCACAACCAGGTACAAGGTCAAATACGCATACAAGTAGCCGTTATTTCTGAAATATTGTGATCAGCAACCATACTAACATGGACACAATGAAGCTTTGTAGGAAATATGTCCAGCATTACATGTTGGAGTACAACTGCTGACAAGTATCTCATCTATCTGTATTATGATACAACTTCCAGTCAACATGCAATTAGCAGGTGCTCTTTTTATTTCGAAATGTTTCATTTTTGTAAATAAAACAAATGCTTCTCATCATCCAATTCAGTTGTATATCCCAAAACAGATGCCCAGGGTACAACATTTGCCTATTAGCTATAAAACAGGCACCTAACATTTAACCGTGAATATATTAAGGTCTATATTCAGATTGCCTGCACTGGACCCTTTATTGTCATTTTCTTGTATCACTGCCGTCAGCTTCCTTGTAGAGTTTGTGTTCTCCAATATACTGGATGACTTCATCACATACAAGATACTTTATTGATAGGCATTTTTTTATGCATTCTCTGCAATTTGATTGTGCATAAACACATGACTCACATGTCAGTATCCAACAGAGGATGTTGGGGATATTAGAATGCCGTATGATAAACCTCAAACAAATGCATGAAAGAACAATACCTTACTCTAGACGAACTTATTTGATTTGGAACAATCTCATCAACTGAAATAATATTATCCTGAAAATACTCCATAAAGGGATAATGCAAACGTCATCAGAAAAGAAGACTAATCTACTGTAGTAGTATAAGCTCCATAAGCTAGTCATTCTTACCCTGCATTCGTTCAGTATCTCACTGCTGGATATTATTTTTTCAACATCTTTTCCTTCTCTACGTATGCAAATAACACCAAAGTCCTTACATATGATCCTGACCTAGATACAGAAGAGGGTGTCATCAAAGCAAGCTCTTCTGTGAATAAGAATCACACAGAAACTAGATATAACACTAAGAGTTAAAATGAGCACATAAGTTCTCTATATTGACACCAGAGTTCGACGTTTACACCTGATCAGGAATCCAAACTCCTGGGGTGCTGAATGATTCGAGCAGGTCGGAACCACATAAAAGCATTACATTGGGACTACCTGTGTCATTTTTTATGTCAGTACATGTTGGACTTGGACATAATTGATTGTATCCAAGACAAAGATGCACTGGTTCACATTATCCAACAGTATGTTGAAAAAGGATTTGTTATCTTCTAAAAAAACTGGTTGCTAGATACCTCCATCAGCTAAACCATCCTTGGACAAAGCATTCCGAATTCTCGAGAGAACAGTCAAGGTGCGTTGGAAACCTTTCTGCATTGCCTACACCAAGGACACACAACATTCTGTACAAGAAATGCTACAGAATCCACCAGGACGTATAAGCTGAATGAAACAAAGTTACCTCCCATCGATCAACCATCACAAAAGATGAGCTTTCACATGCTAGTTCGCATAAGCGAATTCGGTGGGCTGCAGATAAAAGGCCCTAATCCGTTCCAAATCTTAAACTCAATCAAGAGAACAGTGGTGATATTTTTTAGATAATGGATTAAGAATCCGGCCTCTACACCACAAGGAGAACAGTGGTGATGCCACACATTACCTTCTTCTTGTAAGCATCGTTCACCGGAGACATGTAACCACCCAAGACAGAATACCCTCGCTGCTGCAATTCATCCTTTGCCAGTTCTAAATGAAACATATCAGACGGGAAAAAATAATTAAAAAAAACTTTCTTGCTGTAATTATCAAGCTGTTCATGGGACAACACAAGCTTATAGGCATAAAAAATCAAACAAAATTTAGAGGCTTACCAAACATGCGCAGGTGCATGTAGGTGGGAGGATTGAAGCTCCCGGTGGCCACGAGCACAGCCACACCTCGCTTTCCTCCCTCCCTACCACATCAAGATCGAATCAAGAGATACATGGAAGGATGAGACCACCCATCAAGCAACCAACAACAAGCCAAGATCGGATCTCGCTACCTGCCCGGATCCACGGCGAGCTTCTCCGTGGGGAGAGGCAACTCCAGCTCCTCCATGGCCGCCCTCCAGTACCTGCGAAGATTCTCAACTGCTACGAAATTTCGACTCCGCCCTAAGGAGGTCCGGCCCTCACTTCCACTGATCCTCTCAGTATTCCGTGGCCTCCTTGGTCGCCGGAGCACGCCGCCGAGCTTTGCTGGAGCCGCGCCGCCGGCGATAGGGCGGAAGAGGAAAGAGCGAGCTCGTCGCTTCATGGGCCTAAGTTGGGAATAGCCTAGGTGGGCCTTGTCTGCTTAATAGGCCTCATCTACTTAGTGGGCCAAAAGGCCTACATGCTTTTTCATTCGAAGGCCTATATGTTAGTTGGGCTTGACCTCCTTACTAAACCTAACCTCGAGCAGTTGCGCTCTCTCCTTCTTCCTCATCTCCCTCGGCGGCGGCGGCGGCGGCAAGCGAAGGAGAAGGCGAAAATGGTGAGGAGAATCGCGGCGAGCGGCGATCGATGCATCTTGTAGCGCCTCTCCTCGCGTGGATCTGACAGGGATTGATCTGGTTGCTTTGTGTTTTGTTCTTCTTTGCGCAGGGCAAGGGCACGGGGAGCTTCGGGAAGCGCCGGAACAAGACGCACACGCTCTGCGTGCGCTGCGGCCGCCGCAGCTTCCACCTGCAGAAGAGCACCTGCTCCTCCTGCGGCTACCCCGCGGCCCGCATCCGCAAGTGTAAGACGAGATCCTCCTCTCTCTTTTTTTCCCATGCCCACCCTCTCCTTTAATTAGCTCTTTGCTAGCTTGTTGCGATGTTGATGAGTTTTTCGCGCTCCCATCAGTTCAGGCATGTTGATTGCGCTGTTCCTGTGCCTAGGCTATGCTTGTGGTATATCACGTCCGAGTTATTTTGTTTTTTGATGTGGGTTAGGAGATTTATCATTATACGTTTGCTTATATTGTGTCGCATTTGCGATAATACTAGTAGGTTCTGAACATGCGAGAGATTTTGTAAAGACGTGAAATGCAAAACTGTACTGGTTAACTGGTAGCGTTTGTCATTATCGAATTACTTCATTCTGTTATGTTACTATTGTCCGGTGTACATAGTTGTTGTTCCTATATGTTACTTTGCATTGTCAAAGTATTTGTTACATCTACTGTTGATAATTGTGGCAGATTCTTTGTGACTTGCAATCTGTTCTGATTGAAAGGAAGCAGTTTGTGTGGGGATATGTGCTTTCAGATTCTTGTTTGTTTCAATCAAATTACTCGAGTTGACATCTTTTGGCCAATCCCTTGTGTCCAATTACGAAGTTGTGGTTAGGTAGATTATCATAGTGTGTTTGCATTTAATCTGGACTGTTTGGGGGAGCTAGAGATTCTATGAGAAGCTGCAGCTGCTAGAAGCTCCCCAAATATAAGCCCTAAGCCTGCTCGGCTCCTGGCTGCAGACCGCTGCTGCTGCTGCTTGATGCAGCAGGTCTCTTGCTGTTTTCATTGATGAAGTTTGATAGAATCTGCTCAGCTCCTCTGATATGTAGTTCTGACTACTTTGATTCTTTCTCGAAATTTGAAACACAGACAACTGGAGTGTGAAGGCCATCAGGAGGAAGACCACTGGAACTGGGAGGATGAGGTACCTTCGCCACGTGCCCAAGAGGTTCAAGAGTAACTTCAGAGAGGGTATGCTTATATCTCTTCTTGCTATGTTCTATCACTTGTTCACTGATTATTTACTACTCCATCTTTTTCACAATGTAAGTCATTCTAGCATTTCTCACATTCATATTGATGTTAATGAATCTAGACATATATCTATCTAGATTCATTAACATCAATATAAATGTGGGAAATGCTAGAATGACTTATATTGTGAAACGGAGGAAGTATATTGCAAATGCTGTAGCACTTGTTAATTGATTATTGCAAATGTTGTCCAGGGACTGAGGCTGCACCAAGGAAGAAGGGGGCTGCTGCTAGCAACTAGACTGCACTTGTTGCGCTAAGCTGGGAGACCAGTGTCTTTTTGTTGCTTAATTTATCGTAACTCTATGTTCCTAAATGAGGCAAACGATGTCTGGTTTTCTGTTATTTTGCATCCTGGATGTTAATCCTTGAGTTTTGAATGTTAGATCGTTTTATCCGTTATCATCGCTCTCATACGCATTTATCGTTGCTGTTGTCTATGTGCAACTCGCTGCATCGGTTTGCAATTTTGGTGATGCGTGAAATACTAGAATCAGTATTCAGAAGTGGGGATTGTGCATGGTCCATCAGGCTAGTTGGCTACTCCCTGTCTCTGCACAGGCACAGAGCTTAGCTGTTTGCTCGCCTTCATGACATTTTTCCCTAGTCCAACATGTATCGCACATTCTTGTGTTCTATTGCTCATGTGCTCATGTTTCTTGTGTATCACGTGCAAGGCTAAATTTGCGCTACAGTAATATGTTTACCATACACAGATAGCACTTAGTACTGCCAAACAGCATGGTTTGAACTCCTCCCGTTTCTTCTATCGTTTAATTCCAATAATTCAAAGCACACCAAAATACTCCTGTCTGAGATTTAGAAAAAGAGTGCAAAATAAAAGGAAATAAATGAAATTGACAATTGCTACGGGTGTATAAATCGGATCATTGTCACAGCTCACAAACATAGATTTCAAACAATAACGAATCGTACCTGAATTGAAACCGCTCCAAATAGGCAGGCAGCATCTGCAAGATCGAGCTGTAGAGCCAACTCGTACGCGCCATACTTGGTTCCCTCCAAATTTGCCTCTCCTTTTAAAAGCCACGCGGCGTCTCAACCTGCTCTCCCTCGTGTCGTTGCTTCGTTCGATCTGCACAATGTCGGCGGGCGGCCGGCACCGCGACGACTGCTCCGCGTCGCCGCCGCCGTCGCCGTCGCCGCCGCCCTCCACGCTCCTCCAGTTGCTCGAGGTCACCGTCATCTCCGCGCAGGACCTGCACCGCCGCCTCGGCCGCCGCGTGCGCGCCGCCTACGCCGTGGCCTGGGCCGACGCCGCCCACAAGCTCCGCACCGGCGTCGACCTCGCCGGCGGCGCCGACCCGACGTGGAACGACCGGTTCCTGTTCCGCGTCGAAGAAGCCTTCCTCCGGTCCGACACGGCCGCCGTCACCGTCGAGGTGCGCGCGCCGCGGAGGTTCGGCGGTGACGCCGTCCTCGGCGTCACGCGGATCGTGGTCAGCACGTTCGTCGGGTCGGCGTCGTCCTCCGCGCGAGGCACCACCGGCCGGCAGGTGGCGGCGCTGCAGCTCCGGCGGCCGCGGTCGCTGCGGCCGCAGGGCATCGTGAACGTGGCGGTGGCGGTGCTCGACGCCACCGACGCGCGCGCCGTGCCGCTCTGCAGCTCGCCGGACTCCCCGGACGCGTTCTCCGTGAAGGACCTCCTGGTGAGGAGGCCCGGGTCGCTGGCGAGGATCGTGGAGGTGAGCGAGACGGAGGAGGCCGACGACGAGCCGCCGGCGGCGGCGGCGGCGGTCGTCGAGCACTCCGGGGCGATGGACACGAGGGGCTCCGCCGTGGAGCAGAGGAAGCTGGAGCTGCTGCTGGAGAAGTGGAAGGCGGATCTGTCGCCGGACCAGCAGAAGGAGAAGGCCAACAGCCGCCGGAGCAGTGGGCCGCGGCGGCATCGCCGGAGGAGCTCCTGCTTCGGCGGCGGCAGCGCGGAGTGGGAGAGGTGATCATCACCCGTGCTTCACGTGTACTGATCGTCTGATCGCAAGACTGCATGCTGCGAATGCCCATCTGTTTAGGGTTTTTTTTAGCAGTTATTTATTTTTTATTTTTGCCAGAGATGTTCATTCTCTGTTTCTTTTTATAAAAAAAGAAGAAGAAGAAGAAGAAGAAGAAAGAACTTGCAGGACATTAAGCAGCAAGGGCAGAATAAAATGCTGCTCAGGCAGTTCTGTAGTGGAAAAAAAAGGTTATGTAAAATGTGTCCAAATCAAGCTCTATATTCTTTCGATGGACAAATAAATAAGCAGGTTTACTAGCGGCATTTGGGTATAGATTAACTACAGCCTTATTATTTTCATTTTGTAAAAATTGCTGTTTTCGAGCTGTTTTATGCTTACTTTTCAATAAACTGAATTATGCAAAAAGAAAAAACACCATGGTAATGGAGTGAGTTTTTTCCTGGATGTATTATTTTGAATGTACGCCTTAGGACACGTAAAAATTGATAAAATTAGAAATACTCCATCCGTATTTTAATGTATATGACACCGTTGACTTTTTGACCAACGTTTGACCCTTTGTTTTATTCAATTTTTTTGTGTAAATATGAAAATATTTATATCGTGCTTAAAGAACATTTGACAATGAATCAAGTCACGGTAAAATAAATGACAATTACATAAACTTTTTGAATAAGACAAATGGGAAAAAAGTTAACGGCGTCATACATTAAAATATAGAGGTAGTAGTTAAAAAAAAGAGTAAATTGCACCAACGTTACAACAACTGACAGGTCTGATATAGTAATAATGGCGTAGATGGATAATAATAGTTACTCAATATACAGAGTACAAAACAGAAAAAAAGATTATATACTATATCCAGTCCTACTTTTTAATATCTAAACAAGGGATCCTTTGCTAAGCTAAACACAGTAGAAGGGAAAAAAAGGGGGAAAAAATCTCAACAGAAAACGCATGATAAGTGGAGGTGATGAACAAGAAGCAGAACCAAGGGCCCACATGTCAATGGCCCATAGTAAACCACCTCTTATCCCCTCTCGTCCTCCATCTCTTCCCACTGGCCTCGCGCCCCTCCACATCACACACACGACGCCATCGCCATGGCCAACTCCAGCTGCCCCTCCACCTCTCCCGCCGCGCTACGCCTCGCGCGCCCCAAGCTCCCGGACTCCGCCATGATCATGCAGCTCCAGCTCCAGCTCCAGCACGCGCCCCTGTTCCCCCGCCCGCCCGCGGCGCGCGCGCACCACCACCACCACCACCAGCGACGCCTCCTGCTCGCGGTCTCCGACCACGTCGCCGCCAAGCCCGTCACCGTGCCGGTGGGGAGGATGCGCATGCGCGCGGCGACGGCGATGGTCTCGCAGGAGGAGGCCGCGGCCACGGCTGTGGAGGAGCAACAGGAGGAGGAGGTCGAAGAGGAGCAGTTGCAAGAGGAAGACGGAGCAGCTGTGCAGGAGGAGGAGCAGGGCGGCGTCCTGGAGGGCAGCTCGGGCGGCGGCGAGGCGGAGGCGGAGGCAGCGGGCATCACCACCAAGCTCTACTTCGGGAACCTGCCGTACAACTGCGACAGCGCGCAGCTCGCCGGCATTGTGCAGGACTACGCCACCCCGGAGATGGTGGAGGTATCGTACACCGTCACCGTCTTCTGCTTGATTAAATGCTTAAGTGAACTTATATGCAGTAGACACATGCTTGCTTGTGCTTAATTCGTTCCTCAGTTGGTGAACGAAAAAAAATGGTGTTTATTTATTTGTTTGTTTTTGTTTTTGTTACCGACATGAACTCAATAGTAATTCCCAATGTTGGGGTTCAGAGAAATTGAAATTTTGTTGCAGCAACAAGCCAACAATCCAACTCAATGCTAATTAACAAACACAAGCACCGTTCTATGTCTGTTCCTAGCGTAAGAGTAAGATACATACCCGAGCACCTGACACGTAAGTAAATGATCATGGCTCATCAGACTAATTGCTTATTTTTGAGACATGCACCAGAACCTACATCGGCAGATTAAATTTTATCTCTTTTATTTTCACGAACATGCAAAAGCTTTGCATATCAATATATTAGACAAATTAAACTTTATCTCAACATCTGCAATTTGACTTCAGGTGTTGTACGATCGGGCGACAGGGAGGAGCCGAGGCTTCGCGTTCGTGACGATGAGCACCATCGAAGACTGCGAGCAAGTGATCAAGAACCTCGACGGCAGCGTGAGCACTCTCAATCTCTCATGATCAATCCAACCATCCTCAATCGATCAATTATTCAGTTCTGTTCCTGAAGGATTCGATTCGATTCGTTTCAGCTGTACAGTGGGCGCACGATGAGGGTGAACTTCGCGGACAAGCCCAAGCCGAAGCTGCCGCTGTACCCGGAGACTGAGCACAAGCTGTTCGTCGGCAACCTGTCGTGGACGGTCACCTCGGAGATGCTGACGGAGATGTTCCAGAAGTGCGGCAACGTGGTCGGCGCCCGGGTGCTCTACGACGGCGAGACCGGCCGGTCCCGTGGCTACGGCTTCGTCTGCTACTCCACCAAGGAGGAGATGGATGAAGCTCTTTCCTCGCTCAATGGAACGGTAAATGCACCTTCATTCCACCGTTTTCTTTCCTCCTTGATACTCTACACCCAAAAGCTTGCTTAGCTTGGCATGACAGTGAGAGTAGATTTGTTAAGCTTCCAAATGCCAAATAAACGGATGGATGAATTCCAGTTAAATGTGTAGAGGTTAAGTGGTTCACATCACTAATAACTTCGCAAAAGAATTCTTGGAATGAACCTTGAATGCAGTCCTAGGCTCGAAAGGAGATTTGCTTAACCTGTCTTCTCATGTATCTGAAGAAAAGCCTTAAATCAAGTTTTATTAAGATGGTTGTTGACATCCTTACAAAGTTAACTGAACGACAACGTATTTTGCAGGAACTAGAAGGCAGGGAGATCCGGGTCAACCTCGCCCTTGGAAAGAAATAATCAAAGAGTAATAGATTTACTTCACATGCACAGGAGAAACTTGCAATACAATGCAATGCTGCCTTCAGATGCGATTTTCAGGCAACCATGGATGCAGCGATTACTTGTTTGAGCGCATCGCAAGACGGCAAGAGCAGGCACAGGAAGAATGTATTGTTCTGAGTTACAGCAGATGTATCTCTTTTTTTTAACGAATCAGATGTATCTTTTGTATGCATGGGAAATTTATTAGTTTCTATCAGTCGTTTATCTGATAGAAGCTTGACTGAACATTGAACAGTTTTAGTCTGCTGGGGTTATCAGTCAGTTCCATTCTCTTGGAGCTGCATTTTTTCAGTCTGTTTTATCTGTTTGATTATCTGAACTCCAGCAGAAATTGCATTGGTTCTAATTGATATCCCAGAACACATTTACGAAAAATGTAACCTTTTCAGTTCACGAAAATCTTAATACTGGGCCATGCATTCAGCCATAAAAAAGATCCATATATACTCCGTTCTGTTTTAACAGATGGCGTCATTGAAATTTGACATAGTATTTTATCATTCGTCTTACTATCATTTATCATTTTTTTATGTTTTATCGTTAAAAAAATTAGGTATAATTTATAATTTAGCATATTTTTATTAACTTTTTAATGAGTTAAATGACCAAATGTTATTTTATGAGTCAACAGTCTAAATCCTTCAAAAAAATCAGAGGTAATATATGTTGGGCCATAACCTTGACAGAAGTGTGGCCAATTTGGAAGTCGGAACGTGGGCTAAGGTTGGCCTTCAATCATTGACACTTGGACAGAACAAATCAATATACTCCAAATCTCAAGATTTTTGGAAAAAGAAAAAAAAAAGAAATGAGAATAATCATGCCACATGTCACCAAACGATTGGCTCCGGGGCAACCGTCTTCCCGGTCCACCACATCCTCGGCCACACTTGACGCCTCCCTCCGCGCCACTCACCACTCCGAGTCCGAGGCTCCGAGCAGACGAGCCGAGCTGAGCTGAGCAAAACGCCACTCACCACCATGGCCGTCTCCACCACCGCCTCCAACCTCGTCCTCCGCGCCGCGCCAACCACCACCACCACCCGCCGCCGCCGCGTGGCCGCCTCCGCCGTGCGGTTCGACCGGCGCTCCGCGGCGCTCCTGCTCCTGTCCGCGGCGGCGGGTGCGGCGCCGACGGTGGCGTCCCCCTCCCCCGCCAACGCCGCTGGCATCGGGCTCTTCGGCATCAGGAAGAAGCTGGAGCGGGCGGAGGAGGCGGCGGCGGAGGCGGTGCGGGAGGTGGAGGAGGCGGCGGTGGAGGCCGCGGAGGTGGGTGGGGAGGCGGTGAAGGCAGCGGAGAAGGAGGCGGCGGAGGTCGCCGGGGAAGGGGTGCAGCTGGTGGCCGGCGCGGAGCTCGCCGGAGACGGGCTCGTGCAGGCCGGGGCGGTCGCCGCCACCGAGGCGCTCGGCGTCGTGGTGGGCCTCTCCGTCGTCAATGGCATCCTGAGGCCTGAATCCTAGAGAGAGAGAGATCACTCTGCTGCTGCATGCGTAGTGCTCTGTAGTTTAGGCCATGGATGGTTTCAGACTTTCAGTGAAGAGCTTAACTGGATGTGATTATCTGCTGATGACTCTGTGGGTGTAAATTAATTGTCATAGAGTGATGGATCATGGTGGTGTTCATGTTTAAACTGGCCTTGAAATTTTTATTTTTTTATATTTTTTTTTGCGGGGAACTGGCCTTGCAAATTTGTAATGGCGAAACTGTATTGCAGTTCATATCGAAATTCCCTACGTTTTGTGATGTACATTTACACTGGGAAATGCTATGTATTACTCCAGATAAATAAGATTTTATTGTATTTTGAACACAAGAGACTCGACCAGTCAAACTGCTTGAAATGTACTATTACTTCAGATAAATTCTACAGAATTTTTCAGCGAAATTACATGGCTGATCGCTGCATGCTTTGTATGGCTTTGATGCACTCAAAATGAAAACCCGATTTTGTTTGCAATTTTGCACATCATGGTGGCATGATGTACAGTACAGACTATACACGTGTTTCTGTCAGTACTTTGGTTCATTTTAGAAAAAAAGATGAGAAATTTGATTTTGGACAAATTCCATTGGAAGCAAAGAGATAGCGTGGGCCCTTCCACCACTCCAAGCCCAGATGTTTCGGTTTCCAAAACAAAAATCTCAACATGTAAAATTAGAACGAAAATTGAGGGAAAAAAAAGAGGTGAAAAAAAAGCAGAGCGTTTTCGAATGGCCACGGCCGTCCTCCGCCGCCCACTCCTCGCCGCCGCCGCCGCCGCCGCCGCCGTCTCCTCCACCTCCTCCTCCTTCCGCCCCTCCCGCTTCCATCTCCGGCGATGTAGATACCCACCCCCTGTATTCGCCGTCTCCTCCGACTCCCCAAAGCCGGTTACCTCCTCTTCTACCGGCGGTGACAACCCCGACGAGGAGCCTGTCCTTCCCCTCTTGCAAGAACTCGCGGTGAGCACTCTAGTGGCCCAAATCTATGTTTGGATTCGAAAGTTTTGAATTCGCGGGCGTTTTCTCTTTGTAGGATTGCTTGGTTCTCCCGCCCAAATTCCTGTCCCAGCTTCCCCGCGACCTTCGCCTCGATGTAAGCAGCGATTGCCCTATCTCCGTTGAATTCATGCCTATGTTTTCTAGTGATACGATTTGGCTACTTTTTTATTTCAAACTTAGCACTCTCGAATAGCAGCAATGATGCAGTGATACAAAGTTTAAAGTGTAACTTGTGAACACGAGAAATTCTATTTTGGGTTAACAAAGGTTTATGTGGTTGTTTGTTGAAGCTCAATGATGCGGCATTTGATCTCTCCAATGGGCCTGTTCTTGACGAGGTAGGTCCGTAGGTACTAATGAATTCGATGTCCTTTTCAAGCAAGAACTCGATGATTATTAGATCTATGAAGGCCTATTCTTTGTATCAAGAAGTTTTCGTTTTTCTCTGTGGAGAGATAGTGTGGCCAAGAGGTAGGTGATCTGCTGCTCAACCTTGCAAAGGCATGGGAGATGGCTGACACATCGACATCAAACAACCTTGTCAAGCAACTTCCTTCAATGGAACCCTACTTGACCGGCAGTGCCAAATCAGGCATGGATTGGATTCATATTTCTTCAACAGTTGTGTTTTATGTAGCATAGTTTCTTGATTGAAGGATGTGTCCCTTGCTGTTTGCATTACATAGTGTAGCATTTGGCAAGCGGCTGATGTCAGCTGGAAGGAGGTTTACGTCCATGGGACAATACGGCAAGGGAGAGCTGAAGAAGGTCTAGGCACTGACCCTATCCACATTCTATCCATGCTGTTGTTTTGTTGAATTTGTTTCGGTACATTTGCTTATTGGTCACTAATCATTTGATCATATGTTCAAACATAAATCATGTAGAGGTTAGTATGTTGCGATTCAGGGCAGTAGGAATGTTGCTTCCATTGAGCATGTAGGTAAAACTGGTTCCAGTTCGATGGAAACATCTGTAATGTGGGTGAATTAATGGCAAAAATCCTACCTATGGAGGCAGAAGAAAACCTGTGAAATTCATTGTGTCATGGTTCTCTCATCGCTAAATTACGTTACAACTCTGTAGTCACTATCGGAAAATCCCCTCTGCATTGATTTACTGAATTGTCAAAAGGTATGACCACATAGGTATGTGTGCAAATGTAACACTTCTTTTTGTTATATCTCTGTAGATTGCTGAAACAATGAGCAAAACCGGTAAGCTGCTATCAAAACGTCCAGTAGTTCAATCTGAAGTAGAGGCTATGAAAGTAAAAAGGAAATTGAAGGTAAGAGCCTCTCTGCAGTTAAATAATGGTTAAGGGAATTATTCTGAATGATATAGTTCTCATTCCCCTACTTTGCCAGTTTTTAGAACTTGAGTTTGAGTTGACAGCAGAAAAGGCAAATATTGGAGCTGCAGTTGGACTTGTTTTCGGGTAAGAGCTGACTCACTTGGCATTCCTTCTATTGAAACTGTGAAATATCATCCACAGGTCTGTGGATTTGATATCGTCAACGCTTGCCCATGCATATATGTTAAAGAATTCACCCTATGATACTTACTAGGGGGGACAAATCTGATGTCAGTGATACGGTTCCATGCTGACAGATTTGTTTTCCCAGCGTCAAACACCCTGGGGGCTGTTAGTTTATACCAACAGATGGATGGTCATATTTAATAGTTCAGACATACCCATTCCATACTAAGTTAATTCTTTATTGGTTCTCTCTGAAGAAAGTGCTGCACTCGAATAGTCAAATACTCCCTCCATTTTTAATTAGATGATGTCGTCAAATATAAAAAGATGGAGGCAGTAGCTGGTTTATCATATGTCTCCTGAGGTTCAGTACATCTACCATATATATTTGGAGGTGAATTCAAGACTTACAGCATCTCAAATTCTTCTTGTAAAACAGATTTCTCTCATGGCAACTAGCACGTGGTATACAAAACATTCCAGACGGCTCAATGCAGTACGCAAACGACAACGCGTTGCAGATGGCCAAGGTAACAAAGCATCATAAACACCTGAAGATTGTGTAGTAAGTTCCATGTGATTTCTGCATCCTGCTAACCCCTGCTATGCTCTTCCATCCAATGCAGTCACTCAAGGTCTCACTGCTTGTTCTTGGCTACACATCTACTGCCCTCTCTGTTTTCACATCAATCGGGCTGCTGTTGCTGGCGCAGCAGATCAACTCTGATGACAAAACGGAGTAGCTGCCTACCAGTTGTCTGAAACTGTCGATGTGCCATTGTGTGTGCTCTAATCAGTGGATCATGATTTCATGACACATTCATAGCGTTCTGTTGTACCAGTGTAATTAGCAACGCAACTGGATAATCTGTGTATAAATTACGGAATGTTTCTGTACAAGAATTTTAAGTTCACATTGTTCGTCAGTGACTTCTCAAGATCTTGAATTGAAAGGTTGAAGCAGCTCAGGACTGACTGACTACAGACTTACAGTTACAACTTCAGAGGATGTGAATTATTCATTTCTCTTGCGCACTAACAGTTAGTTCTTCAGTGGTTTTGGGATGAGATCCTAAAAATATCACATCAACTAGATTATTAAGAACAAATTGATTAATATTTATACATGCTGAAAAGCTTAAATTTGTTACTACTGCGGGCTTGTTTGGCACAGCTCACCTCTCCTGGAGCTGAAGCTCAGCCAAACAGTTTCAACTCCACCTAAAATGAGAGCGAAGTTGGGTGGAACTCTCTTACAAAATGAACTAGAGAGGTGGAGCTGGATTTAGGCTGCTTCACAACTACATTCTAGACCCGACTCCTAGAACTAAATTTAGGAGTTGGAGCTCTGCCAAACAGCCCTGCTACTACTACATGGTTAAGGGGGGTGTTTAAATCTAGGGGTGTAAAGTTTTTTTGTTTCACATCGGGTATTATATAGGGTGTCGTATGGGGTGTTCAGGCACTAATAAAAAAAAATAATTACAGAATTTGTCAGTAAACTACGAGACATTTTTTAAGCCTAATTAATCCGTCATTAGCAAATGTTTACTGTAGCACCACATTATCAAATCATGGAGCAATTAGGCTTAAAAGATTCGTCTCGCAAATTAGTCGCAATCTGTGCAATTAGTTATTTTTTTACCCTATATTTAATATTCCATACAGATATTCAAACATGGTGAAAAATTTTAGGGTGGGATCTAAACAGGGCCTAGGAACAAAACGAGCATCACATGCTGATCTGCCAAGCTGGCTAGCCCTAATAATTTGGAAATGCAATATTCCAATATCCAAAGTGGACCCGGCCCAATTAACCCAACCAAAACCCACGCCCACCTCCTCTCCCCTTCTCGGCTGCTCTTCTCCCCCTCCCTATCCTCTCCTCTCACCTCGCAATCACATCCTCTTCCCTTCTCTTCTCCATCGCATCTACCACCGAGCGTGCAAGGAGGGGGGGGGGGGGGGGGGTGAAAATGGCTTCCTCGACCCAGGGCCAGGTCATCACCTGCAAAGGTAACCTCTTGGTTCCCCTCTCTTAGTATCGTGGATTCGTGGTGGTAGATTTGCTAGTGTGCTAGAGTTGGATGTATGGTTGCTGTTTCTTGGAGTGTTCTTGGTTTGATCTGGAGTGGGGGATCCCCGGTGTGGTGGTGGGTGCAGCGGCGGTGGCATGGGAGGCCAACAGGCCGATGACGATCGAGGACGTGCAGGTGGCGCCGCCGCAGGCCGGCGAGGTCCGTGTCAAGATCCTCTTCACCGCGCTCTGCCACACCGACCACTACACCTGGAGCGGCAAGGTTTCTCTCTCTCTGTCCCACCGACTCTTACTCGCCGTGTTTCTTCGAAATCTAGATTTCTCGAACTCGCCATTTACACTGGTAGTAGGGTAGTATACTCTTTCCAACCACGTATCTGGTGATGGTAGTTGGTGACCGCACTGGATGGAACCCGATTCATTTTTTTGTTTAATTAGTGGATTAGTATTTAATTGTCAAGTAACATCGTTATGTTATTGTTTCAAGGATTTAGGTGTTTCTTCAGATTATTATGAATGGGAAGATTAAACAATTTTGTACTAGAGGACTCTGGGTTTCTTCTAGGCTTCTAGCTAGCGTTGCATGAGTTCGTCCTATATTTTTATTTTCCTTGACTGCAAAATGGGTGTAGATTGATGGCAATCATCTGTAGGAAATCAAAATTACTGGCAGAAACCTGGAAGTGTTGAGTATTTCTACAGTGGTCTCTACTGGCAAGCAGTAGACCATCAGTATTCTCGTCAGTAGTAGCATCTAAACCGTTGACTTGAGTTCTACTAGTATAATACAATATTCTACCGCCAGTAGATTACTGTACCTTGTGGCAAATGTTGGCAACATTATTATATACCAACCAAACAGGCCCTTATCAAGTGATTTACGTGCCATGCAGGATCCTGAGGGTCTATTTCCTTGCATTCTTGGTCATGAAGCTGCTGGGTAAGCATATAGATGTGCTAATTACATATATGATCATGCACAGCTAAGATAATTGAGCATCGATATGTTTCTTCTGTTTATGTTTATAGAATTGTTGAAAGTGTTGGGGAAGGAGTAACTGAGGTGCAGCCTGGGGACCATGTCATTCCTTGTTACCAAGCAGAATGCAGAGAATGCAAGTTTTGCAAGAGTGGAAAGACCAACCTCTGTGGCAAAGTTCGTGCTGCCACAGGGGTCGGTGTCATGATGAATGATCGCAAGAGCCGTTTCTCAATAAATGGAAAACCCATTTATCATTTCATGGGAACATCTACATTCAGCCAGTATACTGTTGTGCACGATGTCAGTGTCGCAAAGATAAACCCACAGGCACCTCTAGACAAAGTTTGCCTGCTTGGCTGCGGTGTTTCTACTGGTAGGTTCTTCATTGGAGGCCAAACTTTTATTCACCAATTATAGTTCCTTTTGTACCTACTATCATTTTGTAGCTTTACAAACCTTACATGCAGAGCTCGTTGGGTTGTTTGAATGCATTGTGCTTGATTTTTTTTACCATATTTCATAAATATGGAAAGCCTCACTATATCTGTGTCAATGATACCTCCAAATTTCCAATTATTACTTTTCTTTTGGTACACTGGATACAATATTACATACCATTGCCTCGCACATTCTTGTTATTCTCTTCTAGATAATTATGATATATTCGTATGTGTATCTCACAAATTACTATTGTTAGGCCTCGGAGCAGTATGGAATACCGCAAAGGTTGAAGCAGGTTCCATCGTTGCTATTTTTGGACTTGGCACAGTTGGACTTGCAGTAAGTCAAAATATGTCCATGCACATTTAACATGTTAGTCTGGAAAGAGAGCTTTGACATCTAAGATTTTCATTTTAGGTTGCTGAGGGGGCAAAATCAGCTGGTGCTTCTCGGATTATTGGCATCGACATTGATAGCAAAAAGTTTGATGTCGGTATGTTTCATAATTTCCATTTTTCTGTTTATTGCACCTTTTGGTTGGTAGAGTAAAGGGCATATTCCACTCTCTTAAGTATATCTGGTGAAAGCAGGCAATCCATGTCTGGTGGTGCAACTTGCTAATAGACCTTTCTCTCTTGAATCGAACCTGAAAGTGCAAATCTACGTATTGTTTGATTATCAACAAATACTAGAATAAATTCCAAAGGCTTACTATCCCTTTATAGTAATTCGTTTTTGACTTGCAAAGGCAGTGATGCACCATCAACAATTCCTGAATTTGCCACCATTGTATTTGTCTGAGTTGTGATAGGAAAGATTTTGATCTGTGATCCATTGTTAACTTGTTATTACCATTTATCCTCTTTTGCTTGCATGCACCTTGCTCTTATTAATCATCACATTGCTTTTCGGCATCAGGTCCAGAGATCAAACTTATTATTATTTGTTTATTTCCGCCCATATGCACCACAAATGTGTTCTTACAAATTGGATGCTTTGTATGTGTTATTGAATGATAAAGAATGTATTACATTGCATGAGTTATTTCATAAAAATTGTCTGCAAATCAAACATAGCTTATTTTCCAACTCTTTTTCTGCTGTTATTGTTTGCAGCAAAGAACTTTGGGGTTACAGAATTTGTGAACCCAAAGGACCATGACAAACCAATCCAACAGGTCATAGTTGACCTTACAGACGGTGGTGTGGACTACAGCTTTGAATGCATTGGAAATGTTTCTGTTATGAGGTCTGCATTGGAGTGCTGCCACAAGGTAAGCTACGGCTGCAGCTTTTATTCGGACATCTTTGTGAATTTTGTCGCCTGGTACAAATTAATGACAAACTTCAAAAGAATTAATAAATTGAGTTGAATCATTTGGTGCGGTAATGTCTATTTCTAAATGAATTAATGACATTTGATCTGAATCATATCTTAACTGTGTTGCATTGTCATTTGGATAAACTGCTTTTATTTGAAATACAGCGTATCTGTTTTTATATTTCCATTTATAGATCAATCATACTGTTTTCCACCCATCACAAAGTAAAATATTTTCGCTTTCAACTGTTAAATTTCTGTGGGTATTACTGTAGGGCTGGGGAACCTCTGTCATCGTTGGTGTAGCTGCTTCTGGGCAAGAAATCTCTACACGACCATTCCAGCTCGTCACTGGCCGTGTCTGGAAGGGAACAGCTTTCGGCGGTTTCAAGAGCCGAAGCCAAGTTCCATGGCTCGTTGAGAAGTACTTGAACAAGGTAACAAATCATCACTGTCTAAACTCTAAACCTGCAGAAGTTTCGTCAATCTGTAGTGATTCATCTGACCAGAATTCTCATGTAATCCGCACAGGAAATCAAGGTGGACGAGTACGTTACTCACAGCATGAACCTGACTGACATCAACAAGGCGTTTGACCTGCTGCATGAAGGTGGCTGCCTGCGGTGTGTTCTGGCAACTGATAAATGAACCGATGATGGTTCATCTGCTTTTGGCTGTGCTTCTGAGCTATGTCACGCCAAATTGTAATCCAGATCTACCAGCCTTGGAAATTGAATTATTCTGCTCGTTTCGCTTAGAAGCACTTTGAACTGTGACACCACTCTGCTATAATAATATATGTGCTGTTTGGATCTTTGGGGATGATTGCTGTTAGAACATTGCCGTGATTTTGTTGAATAAGCGCCTCTTTGTCATGTTTTCTAAAGTAGAAGTTCTGCACTATTACCATTAGACCTACTCCCACCGTCATATTTTTGTACACATCAGTTTTTCGCTTACAATTTAAATTTTCAACCTTAAATTTAGAGTTTGTGCTTATGCTTATCGGCCACACGAAGTTTATTTTTCAGTCTTTGCTTTTAAATCGCTAAGAACATGTATATAAAAAATTTATTAACAAATTATTTTTTGTTTACAAATATACCGGCCAAACGATGGAGCTCTATAGTGTCCAGATTCAAATGTTAGGACCGAGGAAGAACAGCACAACAACACTAGCCAAAGGTTGACGTCTAGACGATTCACATTACATGATTATGTACGCCTAGTAGAGCCATGGACGTTGTTCCCTTTTATATCTCAAGTTCAAATCCTAGGATTTATCTAAAACAGTAGAGCCGACAATAAGATAATCAAGATTCAGTAGGCAAAATCGAGAATGCAAAATTGTGCTCCATAAACTTAGAATCATTTCACCTTTATGGGAAGACAACATCACAGCATTACAGTGTGGCGCAGGATCGAGTAGTTTACATCTGTGTACAGATACAGATATCACAGCACTCGTAACGGCAGTGCTAAGATCAAAAATACTATTCAACTCTGGTGTCAAAACTTCTGAAGAAACATGAAGCTGCTCTTGATATCTCGTTTCAACGATATTAGCTTTGTTGCTTATCCTCAACTTGAACTTTGCTGCCTGCTCACATAATGGTAAGCATAAATCACGTCAAAATCTAACAAATGGCAGCAAAAAAAAAAGGTGAATAGCACATTAACATGCAATAGTTGCTATGGAGTATCAATCAAATTAACTGACGAGTGCGATTTTGACCAAACCATACACATTGACCATGATGGCAGGAGTTTACAAACACAGTAGATAGCCACCAGTGGATAACTCTTGCACTACCGATTGTCACAAGAAAGATGCTCACTATGTCCAAATCCACATAGTTCAGGTGTATTATTCAGAGCTTAACTAATAGTCCTTTCTTATCTCTCTAGTCTATAGTAAATTACCAAGTGCAATAAATTAACAAATTCAATAGATAACTTTCTTGCATTAAGGTATGCTCTATCATAAAAAAAAAATCACTCCAATCTTGGTCATCAAAGAATATATCCTGAAGTTCTATAATAGTTCTGAAAAAAAAAAGAATTGATTCTGCCTTTATGCTAAGGACATTTCACATTGAAAAAAAAAATCACCATGTTGCAATTAAGCAGAGAATTATAACACCCACTAACATAACAAGGATTTCCTTGTTGATTTAAAATGATTGACAAAACATATAGATATGCCGGTAATATTGAAAAATTCAGAATGTAAGAGTTACACAAGCATTTCGCCCCAGTATACAGGGGAAAAAGGACAGACAAAAAGGCCACATGTAAACTACTATGAATTTGAGTAATTACCAATCCGAACTCGCAGCTTTCTCTCTCCAGTAGAGGGCTTCTTCTTCATGTAGCAGCTGTTCCAATCACCTCCATCCTGAGAGTAGTAATCCATTGGGTACTCCCCCCCAAAGTCCTTGTCAGCACAACCACCATTGCTGCAACCACAATCTGTGGAAGTTCCTGATCCTGAACAACAACCGGTGGCATCTCCACTGCCACATTCCCTACTCCCCTTCTCCCACCATCCAGGAACATAGCCCAGTGCAACATCAAACTCGAATGTCGTCAGCATTGGCTTCTTGAATCCTTCACCCCAGTCAATCGACAAACGTGGGCATGCAATCTGCACCCACGCATCCACCGAATCCCCAAACAGCTCCATCCTTGCCGGGGACAGCTCCGACATGAGCACTACTGTGTGTTCCAGCCCTTTCTCCTCCAAATGCTCCACCACCCTGTCGAGAACTTTTACGCTTCCCTGCCGCCCAAGGGTGCCTAGTATAACTCCCCAACTCTTGGCCTTCCTTGCTGCCAGCACCGCCTCCTTCCTCGCTTGCTTCATCCCGACATGGTCATACTCCTCCAGCACAAGCACACCCAGGAATGGATCAAAGCGGTAGGCCTTGACCCCGGGATTGGCAATCATGAATGCCTCGAGGTGGAATCTCCCGTCTGCGACGAACACCACCGCTCCGACCCCCTCGGACCTTTTCAGGGCAGGTGCTGTGCACCCAAGAACCTCGCCGGCGGACAGCGGCTTTGCCTGTGGCACGACGATGCCCTGGTAACCATCGTGACTGAGGATCTCACGCGCTGCGTGAACTGCCGAAATGAACTGCACGGTGCCGGCGATGGCGAGGCGGGGCGCATCGGCGGGGTCCGGGAAGGCGGCGCGGACAGCGTCGGCGAGGCGTTGGGCGTCGACACGGATCTCGACGAAGACGTAGAGCACGGGGAGGAGGGAGGAGGTGACGGGGACGAGGCAGGAATGGCCGTAGTGGACGAGCACGTCGGCGGCGAGCGCCTTGGCGGGGCGGTCGGCGAGGCAGCACGCGCCGTAGGTGGGATCGGCGAGGATGAGGACGTCGTTGGAGGGGTCCGGCTCGAGGAAGGGCGCGAGGAGGTGGGAAAGCGGGAGGGAGAAGAGGAGCAAACCCTCCGGAAGCTGCAGCGCGGTGCGGCGGGCGCCGGAGGAGCGGATGCGGTGCGCCGTCTTGGGGAGCTCGAAGTTGTACGCCGCCGGGAGGAGGCCGGTGGCGGCAGCGGCGAGGGTTGGGTCGGAGAGGATGGAGGGCGGGATGGGCGTGTGGACGAAGCGCTTCGGGGGCGGCTTCCTCTTTGGTCCCTGCGCGGCGCCCGTGGCAAGTACCAGCGAGTCCGAGGTGGAGGTCTCGCCGGCGTCCATGGCGGCGGCGGCGGCGGGTGGGAGAGAGCGGCGGCGGCGCGAGGGTTTGCTTCTCCAGAAGGAGAGAAGAGAGGGTATCAAAGGTTCACGAAATTAATTGGGCCGGACACGTGGGCAGAAAGCCCAGGAAGGCAAAAAGCCCACGCGGTCCGCGATCGCCGTCCGCTTCGCGCTGGGGCCCAATCCAACGGCCCATCGCTTTCGATCCAGGGAAAGTTGCGTGGCTAACCACACATCCACTCAGCCGAAAAAAGTGCAGGCCACGTGGAAGGGAGGCCAACTCCGCGGCCATTATCCATTCATCTCTCAGCCCCAAAATTTCTCAAAATTTTCCAAAAAAGAATTTTAATTTGATTTTACAATTTCTAGTCGACTTGTGAGCCGGGAGAAAAACGGAGGCCTCCAGTTTGCTTCATCGCCATTGGAGAGGAGAGCTCATCGGGTGCGGAGAAGGGGAGATCGATGGCGACGTGCTCCCGCCCACTCTTCGTCCCCGCTTCCGCCGCCGCCGCCTCGCCGTCGCCGGCCGCAAGCCGTCGGGGCGCTCCTCTCGTACGCCTGCACGCGGTAACTGCTCGCTCTCGCCCATCCTCCATCTCTGTCGCTCCTGCTATGGCCGCTGCTACTTTTTTTTTTCTTTTTGTTCGTAAACATTTGGACGCGGAATTGCCGATCCGTGTAGTGTTTTTATGTGGATGGGTGCGAGTGTGCGACGTGGGAAGGAACTGGTTGTTTCGTGCTTCCGCTGTTTTTTGATTGATTACCTAGCTTGTAGTATGAGCGGGTGTGTGGAGGTTGCAGCCTGCAATTGCTGCTGGTCAAATTATGCCATCTAGATGCATATCTCGTTAGGTTGCAGTCATTTTCAGTGAGTGATTCATGGAGCAATAGGCGATTCTTCCATAAGTGGCTCCTAATTAGTACTACCTCTAGTCACAAATACAAGACGCTTCAGACAAATTAATCAACTAATGTCATATATAATCATCAACTATTTGCTTGCTTCAGATGGATATGATGTGCTTCTGCTTCACTCCCCAATCAACCTATAAGCTCTGCACCTTTTGCTTCTGTTTATGTTTATTCATTGTACCAGTCATCAGCAATTTAAGCCATTCTTTTTTCGTTCCTGAACTTTAGGTGGCAATTGTCTCGATATGGGAACCTCGTCGTCATCTGCGTGCTCACATGAGCCTCTGCTGTAAGGCAACGAGGAGGTCCAGTGGTGGTTTAACTACTGGACATCCTATCTCCGCATTGCCGCGGGCAATAAAGAGAATACTGTCAAGCTATCCTTCCCTGCTCACCAGCCTGGGTGGTAATCTTGCTCGAGGCTACAAGGCAGCCAAGCCCTTCCTGTCAATTGGCTTTGGCCGTGTGGTTTTGGGGATGGTGCTCGTCATGTCTGTATCTGCAGCCACCTATACAGCACCTTCATGTGAGTTCTCAGCTTTGGTTCAATATGTAGCTTTCATTCTTGCTCTATGTCCTACTTCTACTGACACTTGTGTCTAAAATTTGTTGTTGGATATCCAAGCATTGGCACTCACGGAGGAAAATTTGCTTTTTCTGGAGGCTTGGCGTGCAGTTGATCGTGCATATTACGACAAATCTTTCAATGGGCAGAGTTGGTTTAGATACCGTGAAAATGCTCTCCGCAATGAACCAATGAATACACGGGAAGAAACATGTATGATTTTTTTAATGCTTTTCTTTCTCTTTCTTGGTTAACATTTTCTATTGCCCTTCAATAATCTCTGTGACAAAAATTACTTTTATGTGCCAAGCTGAAGCTTTAGGGTACTTCTGATACATCATAGATCATTTTATTTTGTGGAAAAAGTATAAACATGTCGAACAGTTATTAAGTAATGATTCAAAGTGCGCCTGTCAGTGAGGATATAAAGAGTTCTTCCAGAGGCTTTTTTCTATAAGGCTCCAAGTTTACATATTATATGGTGTTGAGTTCTGACAGACACTAGGCTGGTCGAGTTAGGTGGGCCAAGGCTGGAGGGGTCCAGCATCTAAATGGGCTAGGGAGTAGGTAGCACTTTAGGTTAAAACTAATTTCAGAGATCAGAAAATCTAACTTAAATATGTCATAAATATGTGAGAAATGAGAACTTGTTTGAATTTTGATGCCGTTCAGTCAGTTTACTTGAGCACAACTGCATTTCAGATGCTGCAATAAAGAAAATGCTTTCAACATTGGATGACCCATTCACTCGTTTCTTGGAACCCGAGAAATTCAAGAGTTTGCGGGTATGAAACTCAGTCTTTGATTGTCAGAGAAATCATAGCTGTGTGTCATAAACCGCTTTTTAATTCATACCATTATCTTTTTTGAAGGAAGTCTGGCTCGCAAGGAACACTCACAGGTGTAGGTTTATCAATTAGCTACCCAATGGCGCTAAATGGATCTCCTTCAGGGCTTTCTGTTATGTCAGCAACCCCAGGAGGTCCTGCAGAAAATTCTGGTATTCTTCCTGGAGATGTAATATTGGCAATTGACAACAGAAGCACGGAAGATATGGATATATATGATGCAGCACAACGCTTACAGTAAGACCAACTACTAACTATCATGATCAGTGTCTGAACTGCATCTGAAGTGCGAAGTTGTCTGTCTTAGATTTTCCTTCTCTTTTTTTTCTTTTTTTTTTTTTTTTTGCATTCCAGTGCTACTTGAGTAAGTTATTCCCTTACATCTTTGCTAGGGGTCCTGAAGGAAGCTCAGTGGATTTGGATATTCGTAGTGGGTCCAATACCAGGCATGTTGTTCTGAAGTAAGTTCCTTCCCATGATCCCCTTGTAGATCTTGAAAGCAAACAGTTACTTTTACTTCATTGGTCATTGCATTGTTTGATTTATCATAGGCGACAAACTGTCACTTTAAATCCGGTAAGGTCGAGGATGTGTGAGATTCCAGGTGCAAAAGACAATTCAAAGGTTGGTTACATTAAATTGACAACTTTCAACCAAAACGCCGCAGGTTAGTGACTTTGAGTGGTTCTAATGCCTTTATAAAACACCATATATTTCCAGATGTTATGTCCTGCTGATCATATTAATTGATTGTCTTCTCCCAGGATCTGTTAAGGAAGCACTTCAGAAATTAAGGGAGAACAATGTGAAGTCTTTTGTGTTGGATCTGCGGAATAACAGGTTCGGACTTGCAGAAACAGGACTGTGTTACACCTCGTTTTATGGAAATCTCAACATTGTTATGTTTCACGCAGCGGTGGCCTTTTTCCTGAAGGAATCGAAATTGCAAAGATTTGGTAAGCTTGTTCACCTCGTATTTTCATCCATAAGCTGTCTTCCTACACTTCTTTTTTTGGTTCCTGATTTTCCTAGTTATATTGAAGCATCAATATGTTGCTCGTGGTTTGTCAGGATGGACAAGGGTGTTATTGTATACATATGTGATAGCCAGGGTGTTCGTGACATTTACGAGGCAGATGGAATTAGTACGGTTGCTGCATCGGAACCTTTGGTCGTGCTGGTATGTTCTGTTACTGCTCAATTAGACAATGGGAGATGAGTTTAACTAATTTATCTGAGGGTGATGGTCTTGTCTGTTACTTATTCCTGTGTTGTACCTTTACTATTCCCCACAATACGATCAGGGATGAATATATATAACATACCTTACATGACATTAGGATGTCACCTTCTGAATATGTTAGGTAAATAAAGGGACCGCAAGCGCAAGTGAGATCCTTGCTGGAGCACTGAAAGACAATAAAAGGGCAGTGATATATGGGGAACCAACATACGGCAAAGGGTACTGCCCTTCTTTTGTTTTGAACTTCTGATATAGTATCTCTGTAGTTTTCTCTGTCTGTCTCGGTATCTCACTCTACTTGCTTGCCAATCTCCAGGAAGATCCAATCGGTGTTTGCGTTATCTGATGGCTCTGGCTTAGCTGTGACCGTTGCGCGCTATGAAACTCCCGCGCATACTGACATAGACAAGGTGAGCATTGCGCAATAGCAGCATGTCAATGGCGAAAATTTTCGTCAGGAAGGCAAGTGTGATCAAGGAAAACGAACCCTTTTTTAACTCCAGTTGCTTGATCCTGTAAACGCTTTACTTTTGTAGGTCGGCGTGATCCCGGACCGCCCGCTGCCGGCGTCATTCCCCACGGATGAAGACGGCTTCTGCAGCTGCCTCAGGGACTCCAACTCTGCCTGCAATCTTAACGCTGCTCAGCTGTTCACAAGATGACGACGCCAGGGCTAGAGAAAGGCTCAATTTGGCCAAAAAAAATTTTCGCAGTTTGGACTGACCGAGTTCCATCAAACCATGTTAATTGTTTATTTGTTTTGTTTAACGTTTATCTAGAATCCCAATTGTAGCTTCCTGGTGGAATCATGCAGTTAAATGTCACTGTAAATCATGTTTAACTGTAAATCATTTTTTCCCCCGCTTAACACTTGGGAACACAGATACACTGGGAATTTTACAGTATTGATCGAGAAAATTCTGAACCCCCCATATGTAAGAACAACAAAGATCCCAACAATGCAGTCCAAAACCTTCAGTTGTACCGAAGCCTCAGCAACACAGAGCAAAACCTTGACCTACATCATTTAGAATCCTAATGGACCATCGCTAACCCAAAACTCTAAATCCAGTGGCGACGTGAGCTTGAGCGTCGCAAGCTTTTGATACACGCATGAGGACCATCTTTGTTGGTCAACACATTGTAGGCCATCATGAACCTATAGATCGTAAGATAATTGTGATTAGAACAACAGTCATGAATCACTGTAACAAAATGATGCAGATAAATGTATAGAGGATTGACAAAATAGACAACACAGCAAACTAGTACAGCCGATCAATAGAGAGGTGGTACGCAAATCAAATGGTTTCATCAGCATGCGAAGAAAAAGAGTGAATTCAAAACTACTTCCAAGGTTATTCAAACACTGGTATGAGTTTTAGTTGTCTTACAAGTTCCAATAAATTAATTGTATAGGATTTCAATCCATTATAGATATTAGACAATGTGCGTAAGATATCCTTGTTTGGACCCAGGGGAGAAAACTCAGTAATTTTACCTTTTCTGTTAGCAAAGTCACCAAATCTATTCCACTTTTGCAACTTTCCTTTGCTCTATTTGGCCCGTCAATTCGCATTGCATCTCAGTCCAACTGATCGGGACTAGTGTACCACCTGGAGCAACACAAAGCAGCCACATTACAGAACACTACTGGGAACAATTGAAACTATTTCACACACACACATTGCATGATGTATCCTTCAGCTAAAAATCAATAGTGAGTAATTTGGCACTCCAATATTAGAAAACACCTACCAGTTATACTTTGTGCAGAAACAACTCCGAGTTCATTCTGGGCAGTGGAAAGGTAATATGCCCTTGCATCACCAAGAGAGAGCTTTAAGATGATTTAAGGATGCCAAGCCAATCAAAATTATCAAGTAGCTTGTCAAGACTAGAAGTTGATATGTAAATAATCACATGCAGACAAAATACTTATAAAATAAAGTGGCTTAAAACATACAAATGTACATCAGTTCATAACCAAGATTAATCAAATAGGGGCACCATATTTTCCCCTTAAGGATACAACCAGGGCTCTGACAATATCACCAGGTCGGTATGACTGAAACATATCCACCTTGTCGATTTCAGTTGCACGAACATCTTGCTGCCTACAAACAGAGGAGCATAGCTGAACCATGAAGAACTTTGTTGTGATAGTCTAAAAGGAACATATGGCAAGCAGGAGCATTGGATTGTAAATGTGTTTGGTAACTGACTCAAAGCGAAGCAATACAAGAGATCCCTGAAAAAGGTTTAAATGGAAGCATATCAGCAAAGAAAACAGAACCCGTACCTTATCATGCCAGTGAACTTTTCCTTGACAGCCTTTGAGTCAACACACATTATATCTGCAGAAGCCATCCTAGCCATAACCTTCGTCACCTGCAATGTCAGCCAGCACATGCAAAATTATGAGCAGTTACATGCAAAAGTATCTCAGATAATCCCTAAACAGCAGACAATTGACCAGTGCCACTAACCAAAACAGTGTATACGCCAAGAAAACAATGATAGGGAAAATGTGACACTAACATCATCATAGATCCTCAACTCAACAAGAAAAAAGTGGAGGTGCTTGAAGCGTGCTTCTGTAAGATCTCTCACGCATTTAGTTTGTAGAAAAGGTCAATAAAGAGATGTTACAAGCAGAATGTTATGACCAATCCATGAAACAATACTAGATGTTGTCTAGCTCAACTTATAAAATGAAGGAAAGTGCTCAATACATCTTGAGGATAAGCTGGACATCACAAACCTGTAACACAATTTGAAGTCAATATGGCGTCTCAAGTTCAAGATGACATTATGAAACCTACACTGAAATGACATTATGAAACCTACACTGTGACCCCAAATATATACATCACCACAAGGTGTGTGGTCCATCTGGGTGTTGGTACACTTACACAAAGGATGGCTGTGACATGCAGCGTGCTGGGTTTTGAAAAAATCAAGTGAACCGCATACCACCTATGCCACAAGGATGCCAGAATCCACATTATTGCAATCATGGCATTTGACTAGCTATTTGCTGGCTCGGTTTCAAAAATCATGGCATTTGATGGCTACACGCATCGTCACATCCACACAAAATCAACAGGGTATACAACAATAAGCTAACAATTTCACAGGTCACACGAGTCAAACCAACGGTTTGCTCAGAGATAGATCTTACACGCGCAATGACGACGCTTCCCGGCTGCGGCACAGCTCCATGGGCCTTGTGCCCGACCACCTCCACCGTGGACCTCTGCAGCCAAAATCGAACCAACCAACCACGCAGACCATCAGAAGAGGAATCCGAGGCGCCACCAAATCCAAAACCCTAGCTGAACCCTACCTGATCGGTGGAGCCGGGAGGAGGCGGCACGAGGCGGCGATGGCCAGTGATGGACGCGCGCACGCAGCGGCCGTCGGCGTAGGCGCCGAGCCCCGCTAGGAGGGACGAGTTGCCGAGGAGCTCCCCAGGGGTGACCACCTCGCCGCCGTCGTGGTCCATCGCCGTGGCCGCCATTGGAATTTGGTTGGGGGAAGAGGGGAGAAGCGGGGGAAGAGGAGAGGAGAGGAGGGTTTCGGCTTGGGATTCGATCAGAAAATTGGGCCTAAAAGCCTTTTGAACCACGGGCCTTGTATGTTGTCTTCGTAATGACAAAATTTGCGAAAATTTCACGGGAACTGAACAACTTTGGCCTGTTTAGATCTCATCTCAAAATTTTTTATCCTATCACATCAAACGTTTGAACACCTGTATAAAATATTAAATATAGGTTTAAAAAACTAACTAATTACACAGATTACGACTAATTTGCGATACGAATCTTTTAAGCCTAATTGCTATATGATTTGACAATGTGGTGCTACATTAAACATTTACTAATAACGGATTAATTAGGCTTAATAAATTTGTCTTGCGGTTTACTTACGGATTATGTAATTAGTTTTTTATTAATACCCGAACACTCCATACGACACCATATATGATACCCGATGTAACACGCCAAAACTTTATACCCCTGGATCTAAACACCCCCTTTATGTAAAACTCTGTATAAAATTCATGGGATTCAAAGGAGCTCATGGGGTGAAAAGACAAGATTAAATCCAAAATCCCAATAATTTTAATTTCTCTTACCTGGCTTTTGGAGAGAGAAATAAATATCTCATCTATCCCAAAATATAAGACAATCACCAATAATGTAAAGACCGAGAGAAAAATTTAATCACCTCCTCAGTTATATCACCTCGATGCATGCAAGTAATATGATTGGAGATTTGATGGTAGAGGATTTAAAACAAAACCAATTTTAAGGAGAAAAAGATGTTAATTAATGTATGCATGTATGCACACCTTATATATTATAAGATATAAAAAAATATAATAAGATATGAAAAAAAATGATTGTGACTTATATTTTAGGATGAATGAATGGAGTATGTGCCATGGGCAATATTATAAAGATGTGACAAAAGAAAAAGTGATTGTGAATATAAGGATGAATGAATGGAGTTTGTGCCATGGGCTCAAGCACAAACACAAATCCCAAGCATGGGAGAGATCACAGAATCTCCAATACGCAAGCAATTACTCGGAAGGAATGCTAACACGGTAACACCTGACATGTACAGCCTCGGCAACGAGGGGAGGGTCGAATAATCGAATTCTTTAACAACCCATTACAACATGATGCCCAGAATTCTGGCAAGAAATTTTCCTACCCAGATTACACAAATCAGAGATGCATGAGGAATGAACCGCAAATCGCAAAATTAGAGAGCACCTGCCAACCCCATATCCTCATTTGCTTCTTTGGGGAGGCAGAAATTAAGGCAAATGAAAACATCATCTATACTGGCGGTCACCAGGATTGTCGGGAAAACTGTACACTAACCGGAGGCAAGAATCAACGAGAGGTAAAAGAAATCCCCCCACAGCCTCAATCCCAAGTCAACTGAAGCTAACAGTCTAACACTAGATTATTAATCAATGGCGAGGCAGCTGGCCATGCTCGCTGAAGCTACCTCTAGACCGGTAAAATGAGGCAAGCTTTTTCTTCATCCGGATGGGTCCTGATCTATTCTGCAGGGCTGGTGATTGTGCATGACCACCTGTTGACAATGCAAAGCGGGGGTCACGCGCTCCTTCGATCCTGCCAGAGCTGTATTCCATGGTAATAACTGGTAGGGGGTTCCGGTTGTCAAAAAACCCAGAAGGATTTGAGCTTCTATTCCACCAGCTACCACTACCGCTGTCAAGGGCCAGGGCCCCATGGTAGTCATCGTACTGGTCACACGATGAGTCCCTGTGGCTGTAAGAATCATCGCAAGCCGCCTCCGCATCATTGTAAATAAGCTTCAGTGCCTGCACTACTTCACCCATGAATGGCCTCTGTGACGGATCATTGTGAACACACATGGAAGCGATGGATGCTACTTTAGCTACATCATCAAAGTTGAAATTGCCATTCAGAGAAGGGTCGATCAACCTCTCCAAACCCTCCTTATGGCATAGCAGAGGACGAGCCCAAGTCACAAGGTTCTGAGGACCATTGGTATCAGACATGCATACGGGCTTCCTTCCTGATAAAAGCTCCAGCAAGACAACACCGTAACTGTAGACATCACTCTTCACAAGAAGATGCCCGGTCATGGCATATTCTGGAGCAACGTACCTGTTCGATCAAATAATAAATTAACTTCTATGGGACAGGGAGTAATTAAATGAAATTCAGCAGCAAGTTACATTTTGTCTATCCTAGAAAGGTGTGGTTTGTCAAAAACTCTGCAAGAGACTGGTATTGTTTTGACATTAAAATAGCATGAAGAACCATACTTGGAATTTGGAAATAATCAACAAAATTCTAAGTCTATTTACAACAGCAACAAAAAAGAACGAAATTAGGAAGGAAGATTAGTAATAACCACAAAAGGGGCATGATTTCACCAAATACAAAAGAATGAAGATTGCGTATCACTTTTATCCATTGAAATAACAATTAATGACATCATCATAGCAGATGGATATAAGCAAAATGTGCCTTACCCAAAAGTACCCATTACCCTAGTAGAAATGGGTTGAATTCCATTAGTTGCCTCCCTTGCTAAACCAAAATCAGTAACCTTAGGAGTGAAATCTTCCTCCAACAATATATTGCTGCCCTTGAAGTCACGATGTATAACATGAGGGTTTGAGTCTTCATGTAGATATGCTAAGCCTCTAGCTGCACCCAGAGCAATTTTCATCCTAACATCCCAGTTCAGCATGCCCTTAGCCTTATCAGCACCTTTTAAAAAAAGAGAATCGGTTAGCACAAAGCACTTTGTTGGCATGGCTCAGAGTAACAAATATTTAGAACATACCATGAAGGTGAGATTCAACACTTCCATTGCGTATAAGCTCATAAACAAGACACCTTTTGTTGTGCTCAATGCAAATGCCAATCAATTTGACAAGATTACGGTGATGTAGTCGACTGAGCATTTCAACCTCCGCAATGAACTCTCGATCACCACTCCTGTCTTCTCTTGTGAGCAATTTAACAGCAATCTCGTCTCCACCATCCATGGTCCCATGGTAGACGCGTCCAAACCCACCTTGACCCAACACTCTTTTTGAATCAAAACCATCAGTGGCCTTTTCAAGCTGGGAAAGTGAAAATGTCTTTACTGATGTTGTGCAAGTTGCCACTGTTGAGAGCATTGACGCCGATGCAGAGCTCACCCTGCTAACAGACAAAGTTGATCTGCCACCTACATTACACATAAAAGCTGTTTATTATAGCTGGAGAGTTTACATTGCAACAGTTTAGTGTACTGAAAAGTGAAAATTTTCAAATTTGTTGACCAAAAAGTGAAGCAAAAGCACATAGACATATAAAGGCCGTGAGAAGACTGTCTGAAGCCATTTCTCATATTATTCTAAATAGTGTGTGTAGTCAAACATACTTCTTATTGCAACCTGAGTATAAATATTTTAGTTTATCAATGGAAATGCTCAATCTAGATGTACATGATCATATTTAGCTGGCATGCATGCAAGAAATTCTTTTCTTACAAGAGGAAATGACTCTGAGAAATCATTAAATGGTACTTCCCATGCAGACCTACATGCAACACATGGTCTACGAGCACAGCAATTAATGATAAAAAAATCGGAGTAGAATATTTTGTCATGCAGACCTCTTGCAACACATACAGACTTTCTGTATGGTGCAATTTAGATTTTCATCCATTAAGCGGTAACAGAATCAGTTGCGGTGGACAATACTATACAAACAATTTAGTGTTTAAATTCCCACTCTGCCCAAACACACTGAAAAAGTGCATTATACTTCAATAGGCTTTGAAATAGGGTGCATCATTAAACTGAATTAGCATGGAAAAACTACGAGAAATAGGGATACTTTTGAGAGGGTGTGTGGGCGGGCGGGCGGGCGGGGGGGGGGGGGGGGGGAGGAGCAAAGAACAATAGAAGCAATACTAAACAAATAGCATAGTAACTACAGAAGGAATTAGGAACATTGTCATACCATATCTTCTATTAACTGCTGGGGTAGTTGCAGGGCTCACAGCCTCCTGAAGCTGTCTAAGTTTATACCATTTTAATAGTAAAACCCCAAGCCCAATGCATGCTGCTATAAGTGTGATAGAAGACCCTGCAACTACCACAATGATCCATGAATCTAATTTCTTGTTCTTCCCATGGTGCACATCAGCGGTTATTGGATCTTCTCCGGTTCCTGTTGGATCAGATCCATGAGATGTCTCAGGCAGAGATGGTGGCGGAGATCGCAAGCCTGTAGTGACAACGATGAATTAGTGAAACATATAACTTGAGGCGCCCAGACAGACAAAAGGCAGGCTTAAGAAGCAAATATTCATTGTATAGGTTTTACCTGGATAGGTAACATTTATAACTTCATAATCTCCAAAAATAGATGAATTGATCTGAATCTTATTATTCCAGAACCTATCAGATATCAGGGAGGCAGTATAGCCATCAAACTGTTCTCTTAGTGGCACCAAATAAATGGTAACCCTGGTCTTCTGGTCATCCTGGATACTTGGAATTGCAGCCATGATCTTCACCTGGCTTTGTTTAAGAAACGTCCCAGCTGCAACTTCAACTTCTAGTTCTGCTATGCGCATGAATAGCAAATATGGAGCTACATCCAGATCAACAATAACACAAATAGGCAGCACACAACCACAGGGGGAGCCAATCGGTGTTGTAGTCATTGGATCAGAGCAGTTATCAGTACAACCTGCCAAAGATACAAGGAACTATTAGTAAAATAATATGAGAAAGCATGCAACGATGCAAGCATAATTTAGTTCCAAAAATACTCGTTGTGAATAGCAACACTTCATATAAAGAATTATCCACAGAATGGGCTCACAATACCATGTTGAAGAAATGGACCTTAGATCACAATCAAGCAAAGTATATGCAATAGGGCTACAGGTTTGCATAAGACACCTATACTTATTGGAAGATAACAGCACAACGATACATATACAACTAACGAAAAGAATAATATCAAAGTTTTTGGTGTAGCAGTACAAGGATGCATGAGGAAGTTTCCTGAGCCTCAGGAGCACCTAAATTTAAACCTTTCAATAAGAAAATTCAATAGTTTGATATCGCAGATAATGGTGCCATCAACCACACCCAAAAAAAAACCCTAATCTAAATCTGATCTAAACATCAAGAAAAAACAAATTCTGCTGCTCTGAAATAAAAAACAAACTGTTGCTGAGCTTTTTTTCTGCTTTGTACACAAGTCATGTGTGTGGAATGACAGATGACAGCATTAACTATGTTGCCAAAAATAATCATAACTTTTCAAAAGTTTTAAATTGCATTGAAAACACCCAAATTTAGATGCTCCCAGAGAATAAGAAACTTCCTCTAGGATTCATGAAAAGATTAGAGCATAACAAACCTTGTGGAAGGGGAGATGGGGATGGCGAATGAGGATGATATGGTCTTCTGTGGTGCTTGTGTGAAGGAGGGTGCACCGGACCGCCTGTAAAAAATAAGCAGATATTAAACAGCTGATGGGAAATATAAAGTTGGACATTATATGATGGATCCTGTAGCATAGAAGTTCTCAAAGATACATACCAGTGGATTCTGGAGACATTGCCCTTGGAGAAAATGCTGGAGAAATTCGGGGCCCTAAAATTCTTGTATCAGGGGAACCTGATGGATGTGGAGCTGGACTAGGCAGTGCCGTAGCTGGAAAATCAAGGTATTAGGTTTGAAGTTCAGGGGAAAAAAATTGAGGCAATGGGAGAAAATACTCTACCCATCATATGGCTAGCATCATGTTAAGAGTAACAGTATATGTACTTCCAAAATATTACTTAAAGCAGGCTCAGGCCATTGTACTTGGGACCTACATAGGCATTGGTCATTGGCAGTTTATGTTTCTAAAACAAGAGTATATAAAGTGGAAAAGATAAAACATCAGATCATTGGTTTAGATTCTGAAAATGCTGGAGGTTTTGCATATGTTATCATAATGCATGTTACACTTGTTATCTTGCTACGACACAGCACATTAACTGGAGATCAAGCACTAGCTCAGGTGGTGCAGGATTCCCACAAGCGCTCAAACCCTAGGTTCGACGCTGGTGTTTGCCTTTCTACTTGAATTAAATTGGTAGGATGTAGGTACAAATACAAATGTATTTGTAGTAGGACTGTGCATACCAGAGCACCAGAGATATGTTACAGGTGTGTATGCGAGCATGTGCGTGTTGTGGCATGGGTTGGGTGTGTGCAAGTCGTGTGCATCCTACTTTTACCTCTCAAAAGAGATAACAAAAACAAGACATTAACTGAACTGTTTTCACTAAAATGGAAAGAAAACGTGAAATAACCTTTTGATGCTACTACTTTTCAATTGTTGATACAATTAGTGCCCCTGCAAAATATGGAAGTTTACGTGACAGTTCATATGTCTAGAGATGACTAGAAAGTTGGTTGTTAAATCTAACATCCTCGTTCAATATGGTGAGCTGCATTTGGTTTATGGTAAGCAAATGAGCAGAGAAATAGATATCAAATTCATTACATGTTTCAGAAGGTACCAGTGTTAACAATTCACAACCAAAAAAACAATCAAGGGAGGGCATATTGTCGATAATGATGCTAGAGGAGTGGGAGACAGGTTTACACTTTTGTTTTTATTCGAAATGCGCGGGAACGTGGCGTCCTACATTTATGTGTTAAGAAAAGACACAGACGACCGTTACGATTCATGTACAAGTACAACCTAAAAGGTCAGATTTGTACTACTTTAGCGCTATTCCGCATTCCTAATTTAAGATCTCATGCAGAACTCTATTGGCTGGTTTTGTCGCGTAGATGGCACATGTGCTGCAAATACAAATTAAATTCCCATGACGTAGCGTAATGGCGCAAACCGGCATTCCCATAGTCAGGTGGAATCCAAGCATGCTGGCTCACTGTCAGCTTCTAAGACTCCACACCCCCCCCCCACCCCAGATTCTCACGTGGGTAGCCTTGCAGGTGGAATCCCAGACCATACGCACATCTCCAGACGCATAAACCTAACTCACCGACACCATGGCAAGCATCAGAGCCCATTAGTAGATAATCCTCTGGCCAAAACCATCGATCACGCCAAAATCTACCATTTCTCCCCAGAGAACGTGCCGCTAACAGCAGAATTCCGCATCACGGCACAAAAACAGCACCCCTCACACCTCTCGCACACGACCGCGACCGCAGAATTCCGCGGACCCGAGTCCGTGACGGCAACATCGCGGCTTCGCCACAGATCTCCTAACAAAATGCAGCGCAATCCCCTCGCCCGAAAACCCAGCCCGCCTAGAACCTAGAGCAAGCCACCAACCCCGCCTCCCCACCAACGGCAGCAGAAAGCGAGAGGTGTTTCCCCAAAAGTAGTAGCGAGCGAGGAGGGAGATGGTATACCATGGAGCGTGTAGACCGCGCCGAGCATGAGCAGGACGAAGAATCCCCCGCCGCCGCCGCCGCCCATCTCGCCCGGCCCCGTCACGCCGCGCTACACCATTGCAGGAAGCGGCGCGGATCTGGAAGCTTCTGGAAGCGGGCGGATCGGCGCGGGGCTACTCTACTCTACGCTACGCGATGGGAGGAGCGGAGAGGAGAGGAGGAGGGGGGATGTGTGGGGGAATAGCAGCAATAAATTGGAGCGCATCCGCGGCTGCTCGCGTTGGTTGTGGTGGCTGCGCTTCGCTTCGGGCTTGTGATGGGGGATTATTGATGGATGGATGCATTAAATTTGGAGTGGAATTAATGAGCTGCTAATCGCGGGGTTAAGGGGGGGTGGGTTGGATGAGATAGATAGAGAGGAATGATTCGAATCCGGAGAAAGAAGAAAAGCAAAGCAAAGCAACGCAAGAAAAAGTTTACCGGTGGGAGGAGGCGCGAGGGAGGGGAGGAAGGACGGGGAGGTAGCCAGGTAGGGGGCCAGCGCCCACTGGCTGGGGTTCACTGTTCCTGCCAGCACTGCCGCTTGCTGCCCCCCCTGCATTACACTACTTCCACAGTAGTGGATGTGTTGTTGGTTCACTGTGGAGTGTGTGGTATGGATGGTCTCTTCGGTATGGGTTTTCTAGCTAGTGACTCGTGAGGTTTTTGATCGGCCTATGTTGTGAGGGTATGTTCTTTTTAGTGTCTCTTCCTATAATTTATTAGAGTAGGTTATATTATAACTGGGTTTAACTAGGGAACTTGAATCTTAGATATGCATAGGTTGTTTATGGAGCACATTCGCAGCTATTTTATTGCGGTTGCAAACTAACAGGAGTGTGTTTGTACCTTGCCTGGCTGTCACTGCTGTCGCAGCAAGTCGGCATACGCTCCTACCGAACAAGCCCAAAGATGATGGTGTTCGTTTCGACCTTCTACAATAAAAGATTAAGAATAGGTGAGTTACATATGTATATCGATGGTTTCAATCAAGGCGTTTGGTTTCTTTACCTTGAATGGTATTCATCAACGTAAAAGAAGATGTTAACAAAGGGACGAGGCATGGATTTTAGCGGGAAACCTAGGGCATTAATTGGTGACATGCTTTTTTTTTCTTAGGGTTTCTTTTTTTTTACCAAGTTTCTTTTTCCATTGAAATATAGATTGTTAGCATACTTTCAATGCACATATAAAACAAATATAGAATTGTGTAATTGCGGCTGGCCATAAAAAGTGGTGTGGCCAAAATTTTTTGTCAAGCGTGGCTACTTCATGGTAGGCGTTTTATAACAACTTGATCCAATATATGCATATAAACGTTTCTAAGACTACCATAAAAACATAGCGATAATATCATAATAGTCATAAATAAATCAGATTAAATATATATTAAAAAACAATATAAATATTTTAATTATCATGCAAAATCTAATTAACTATCTAAATGCTAAAATCTTTGGATGGCGAATGGAGCAAATTCAATATAATAATTATAGACGACCACATGCAAAAGGAGCGTTTGATTTTATACTAAGCGTGAGGGCCCCTGAATTAGGTCCTAGTCACATAGGGACGGTGCCCATCGTGGATTAGGAGAGCTTGTTCGGACCTTTACAATCTCATCGGCATCGTGACCTATGGCTATGTGGTTCACTGCTTTGACTTCCAATCGCTATGTCTAGAACATGGCAGTGCGATACTGGTCACTGGAGATGGGGCGATTAAGGATAGAAGGCTGACCAGCGGGGCACATGAGTGGAACGACTGCACAAAGGCATTAGCGTGTGACTATTGCAACAAACAAGAGGACAAACGAGCGACGATGAAATGCAAGGACTTGATGGCTCGGACGAGGTAGCTACCTTAGTGTTGGGTTGTTGCAAGCCAATGGGATATTGAGGGTAGGGGTTCTTCAGGCAAAAGTCGAGGGTAATCCTGTGTGCATATGGTTATGCCCTGGCTATAAAGACCTGACATTTTTAACATTATCGTCAACTTTTTAGGGAAAGTATATTGATATGTATATGCAAGGGATGTCCATGGTTGTTGTAGCAATATTGGAGAATAGATGAAGTTGTATTCCATGGAAAATTTAAATGGTATCATATGTTTTTTGGTGTTAATAATTAAAATGTTACCTTTCCCTAGTGGAGATGGGAGTTATTTTGTTGTATTAAGGTGGACCAAAAATTATAGATTACTCCCTCTATTTTTCAACATATGACGTCGTTAGCTTTTGGTACCACGTTTGATCATTCGTTTTACTTAAAAGAATCATATGAGTGTCGTTTATTTTTTGATGACTTGTTTAATCATTAAAAAATCTTTTAGGTATAACTTATATTTTTTATACATTAAAAAAGCTTTAAGCATTAACCTTTCAACGTGCTGAGGTTTGAGGACCAAAGAACGGCGGTTTGAGGTTGGAGCTGGTTTCTGTATGAACTTGACGCCTTCCGGAAGAGGCCGGGCGGTGACGGTGAGACAGCTATCCGGTTCAGCAGTGGAACAGTAGTACAGTAGACAGATGGGTACATGCGGAATCGTGCAAGAAAGGGTCCGGCCGGGAGAGAGAGCCTGCATGCATGCAGCAGCGTCAGAACGCGTATGCACGTTGACGACTTTTGTTGTGTCAAAAGCAGAGCGTCTTCTTCTGCCCTGTGTAGTACTAGACCTGCGTGGCTAGCTTGTCATCACGGCATGACGGTATGCAGAAATGCAGTGCAGTCGTACGTGCAGAGATAGAGAGAGAGAGAGAAGCTGTTCGGATGCGTCTCTCTGTGTCTCTCGTTTTGAGAAGATCCAGCCCACTTGAAATTTCTATCTCGAGGTTTCAAATCCCAGGACAAATGAGGCCCATGTGATTTTTTTGGGCCAGAACGACAGAGGCAGTCGTAGTAGTAACATGGGCTTGCATTTGAGTATCAGCAACTACTGTGGCCCAAAATGCCCAGAGAAATTGATCACTGGCAAGTGACAGCGTGTAGTACTCCTAATCCTACTACAAGCGTCCAAATCTCCCTCCTTCCCTATCCAAAGGTGCTTGGAGTGGCAATCTCGTCGTGGCGCTGCAGGCTGCAGTGCAGCGCTGCCAGTATCAGAACTGTAGTCAGACGCAGTAGCAAGGGTGACGGCGACAAGCAGCAGCGGCGCAAAAGGTCCACCCGGTAGTGTAGTGTAGTGTACTCGATCGTGTGCATCGGCACGCCCAGGGCAAGCAAAAAAAGGCAACCAAAGCTGGAGACCCTCGCCTCTGAATTCTGATGATAAGTCTGATGGTTTGCCATGGCAAGTGCATGCTGCCATCCTGGCAATGGCATGCGTGGACAATCTGACACGCGGTACGTATACGCACCTAGTACTATGTACGAGATGCACGCATTGCATTTCATTACGCCGTACTGTGAACGTGGTACACAAATATTGTGTCGTGTCGTGTACATATGTATGTGTACTCGTGCTGGTCATCAAATCGTCGCAGGCCGCCAAGCCCGGAACCAGACCATCTTTTTTTCCCACACGCCATCCGTTACCTCCCTCCGACGCATTGCTGCTGGTCCTGCTGGATCGTCAGGCTTGTTGCGAGTCAGGCAAAAGGCGCTTATACCCTTCGTACAAATACTAGTACAAAATACTAGTAGTAGTATATTTCTACGATAACAAGGAGTACAGATACAAATAAAAATCACCATTTGTACGATGTTTGGTTGTATAATCTTTATATGAACTGATTCCGTGCCATCCGTCGAGGAGAGGAATATTTTTTTCGTAGGACTAGTACATACTCCCCCATAAAAAAAAAACCAAACTAAGAGCATGTTTAATAGCAGGCTATAAACCAGCTATAAACATATTTTAAGGAGATAAATAAGGAGAGAAAAGAGCAGCGGGCTATAGATTGTAGTCAGCTGTAGCACGAATTTCAAGACACAGTGTATGTATGACAGGTAGGACCAGATATTAATAGTGTAGTATGTAACTATTATCTGAATGAACTATTATATTGGCATAGATGAATTGGAGCTAGTATTTGGCTATACTATTAAACTTGCTCTAACTACGAATGGGATGTTACATAGTACTCCCTCCATCTATAAAAAGTTACACCTATTACTTTTGTCATCAATATTAAGGAGAAATTAAATCATTTTGGATGTTACAAAATCAATGAGTGAATGCAAGCATGCAACCAATGAGTATTTAGATGACTTCTAATAAAACATTTAATTTATCTTTTCATTTAATTCTTGAATGTATAAACACTATAAGTAGGAACAATTTATTTGGAAAAACTCAAATGTGAAATAGGTGTAACTTTTGTGGATAGATGTAGTACAACGAATTTAAACATGTCACATCGATTCGTTATACTATGTAATGTCCCGTCAGTATTTAGGTTGTTTTTTTTTTAAATGGATGGAGTACAGCCGTTAACAGAAACGCGTTTAGTCACAAAACTATTGTAAACAGAATATGGCACTTCTGCGATAGTAGTAGAAGAAATAAAAAGTACAAATACAAAGTACTTCTCCGGGAGACGCACGCAGTCGCAGGGACACGGCGCGGGTGCAGCGTGCAGGTGCGGGAGGGAGGCACGTCTCGCTGCTCACGAGGCCGCAACGCAACGCACCGGACACGACGTACCTTTTCACGCCCGGCCCGACCTCGCCTAGCCTTTCTATAGCTTGACCGTTGCGTGGACCCCACCTCCCCCTCCCCCCAGCCCACTCTCGCACGAATCTCGGCGCTATCCCCACCGTTCTTCCGGCGCCTCCCGCTTCTCCCTCGTGTGGCTCGCAACTAGGCTGGGTAGCTACCAAGACGCTTACTTGCTGGCCCTACCAATGTGGGGCCCCGGTGTCAGTGCACAAAGTGGGTGAGAAGTAGAGGTAACAAGGCCTGCGGGTGTGGATAACGCAAAAACATTCGTCGGCCCGAGGTTCGCGGTGGCTTTGCCTACCGCAAAATACTGAAACCACGCCGCTAATCCCAAGCCGGTAGCGGATTAAAACTCCTACGCCGTACACACAGCAAATGACAGATGGGTCCCACACGTGTTCTCCCATTGCCCTCGAGGTGACAATGCTTGTGTGACTGATGTATATACTCCACTGTGTATTGTAGGCAGGCAGCTGTAGCGACGCTGTTGTAAACAGAGGGCGCACGACGGCACGAAGCCCCGGCCGGCCGCCGGCGATCGAACGGTCGCCGTGCTTTCCGCGGCCGGACCCGCTTCCAATGGCCCCTTCTCGCTTTTCGCGGCCGGACATGCTTGCCGTACACCGGCAGGCTTATCCACTTCTCGCTTTTCGCTTCGCGCCAAGCTTCCATTTTGCTTTTCTCAAATGTATTCACGTTCCAACCGTTCGAATCACGTATAAACTGAATTTAATCAACTGATATAAACAACTACATATAAACATGTTCTTCTTTAAATGATACTATATGATTGCATATCTCTAGTTATCTATGAGTTATAATACCTCCGTCTCAGGTACAGCCGTGAAAATCCGTGTCCAACGTTTGTTTATGATTTTTTAAAAAAAATAGTCACACATAAAGTACTATTCATATTTTATCATCTAATAACAATAAAAATAGTAATTATAAAATTTTTTCACAAAAGACGAACAGTCAAATGTTGAAGATGAATATTGCAAAACTACACTTATTTTGGGACGGAGGGAGTACAACTGAGTTGTACCTATAGCAGTATTCATATTTGATTTATTGTTAAATTTTATCACGCCACACTTTCGATTATCATAGTTTTGTTAGCTATATGTGTTTGGTTAGCTATCAGATGTATTTGGTATTATCTAAAAAAACAGATGTATTTGGTTTATCACACTACACTTTTGGCTATTGTAGTTTGTTAGATATGTGTTTGATTTATGGTCACTATTATAGCTGGTACTTTGTAGGGAGCCATTGGTTTGCTTATTCGCGGAATAAGTGAAATGGCATATTTGCAAATAAAAAGAAATTTATGAATAAAATTTTTATATACGTGTTCTTAGCGATTTAAAAGCAAATATTGAAAAATAAATTTCGATGAAAAATAATCTTAAAATCAACTTCAAATTTAAAGTTGAAAATTCAAATTTTGGTTGATAAGTATAAGTATAAACGAAAATATGAGGTCTGAAGTATTTTTTTTTAAACTTATCTAACTTAAGGCGGTCATTTAGCTGTGATAAAGTGTAGTGTAGTAACCGGTTACTCCAGAGCAGCCAAATTTCCACAGTAGCAGAGCAGGCTGGCAGCAAAGCTGTTTTCTGAAGCTGCCGTTTTTCCGTTCCCCACTGTGCATTCATTTACCACTGTATTAATCCCTCCCCTGTAATTAATTAATTAAACACCTTGTTGAGAATTGGATATTGATCCCAAGCAAAAAAGATCACCACTCCAGCTCACTGCATTCACAGCATTGGAATACACTGCTCGATCCCTCCGTTCGTTTGACCGCCCAATGCACAGCCCTGTGCGCAACTGTTCTGTTCTGTACTGTACCAGCCAGCACAACGGAAACGGAAGAGAGCTGTCAGTCCAAGCCTCCAAAGCCAAAACCAACGCGAAGCGAAGCAGCAGAGCGCCACCGCCATTTCCACCACCGCGTCTGAGAGCTTGAGCGCTGCTGCGCCTGCGAGCAGGGAGCCCACCTCTCCTCCTCCCTGACCTCACCTCCCATCGATTGCGATGATGGAGATTCCTCCACGCGCGCCTGCCTAGCTCTTCGTCTCCCCATAAACCCTTTTCCCAAAACCCCTCAAGCCACCATCCTCTGTTTGAAATCTTGAGCAAGTTTTTTTGTGAATCTTTGGGAGGAAAATCGATTGGGATGGCGAAGGCGGCGGAGAAGCTGGTGGTGGAGGTGGTGGCGGCGCACAACCTCATGCCCAAGGACGGGCAGGGGTCCTCGTCGGCGTACGTGGAGGTGGAGTTCGAGCACCAGAGGCGGCGGACGCGTGCCAGGCCCAAGGAGCTCAACCCCGTCTGGAACGAGCGCCTCGTCTTCGCCGTCGCCGACCCCGACGATCTCCCCTACCGCGCCATCGACGTCGGCGTCTACAACGACCGCGCCGCGTCCGGGGGGGTCGCCGGCGGCGGCGGGGCGGCGCCGCACGGCCGCAACTTCCTCGGCAAGGTCCGCGTCCCGGCCGCCGGCGTGCCGGCCCCCGGGGAGGAGGTGGTGCCGCAGCTCTTCACGCTTGAGAAGCGCAGCCTGTTCTCCCACATCCGCGGCGAGATCACCTTGAAGATTTATCGCACCAACTCCGGGGAGGTTGTCGTCAAGTCCAAGCCGGAGAAGCCGGTGAAGGCGGTGGTGTCGGGCCCGGAGGTGGTGGCCGCGCCGCCGGTCACCGGGCCCAAGAAGCAGCAGCAGCAGCAGCCGGTGGTGGCCGTGCAGCCGCCGCCTCCGCAGCCGGAGGCGCCCATGGACATCCTGCCGCCCCCGGCCCCGGTGCTCATGAAGCCGGTAATGCTCGCCGACCCCTACCCCGCCTCGGCCGTGTTCTCCGGCCCCGGCGACTTCTCTCTCAAGGAGACGCGGCCCCGCCTCGGCGGCGGCACGACGGCCGACAAGGCGAGCGCGACCTACGACCTGGTCGAGCAGATGCAGTACCTGTACGTGCGCGTGGTGCGCGCGCGCGGCGTGGCGGCGGTGGGCGAGACCGTCGCGGAGGTGAAGCTGGGCAACTACCGCGGCGTGACGCCCGCCACCGCCGCGCACCACTGGGACCAGGTGTTCGCCTTCTCCAAGGAGACCATCCAGTCCTCGTTCGTCGAGGTGTTCGTGCGCGCGCGCGGCAGCGACGACCACGTCGGCCGCGTCTGGTTCGACCTCTCCGAGGTGCCGCGCCGAGCTCCACCGGACAGCACGCTCGCGCCGCAGTGGCACATCATGGAGGACCGCAAGGGCGAGCGCGGCGCCGCGGAGGTGATGATCGCCGTCTGGTTCGGCACCCAGGCCGACGAGGCCTTCGCCGAGGCCTGGCATTCTAAGGCGGCCGGCGTCCATGGCTACGGACCATTGGGCTCCATCAAGTCCAAGGTGTACGTTGCCCCCAAGCTGTGGTACCTTCGTGTGTCCGTCATTGAGGCGCAGGACTTGATCCCTATGGACAAGGGACCAATGGCGATTGGCCGGTATCCGGAGCTCTTTGTGCGTGCGCAGGTTGGGAGTCAAATGCTGCGCACACGGCCTGCGCCAGTGGCGGCGAATCGAGGACCATCAAGCCCGTTCTGGAATGAAGACCTGATGTTTGTGGTTGCTGAGCCATTTGAGGAGTTCTTGGTGTTGTCTCTGGAGGATCATGTGTCACCAGGAAGGGATGATGTGCTTGGCCGTCTTGTTGTTCCAGTATCCTCCATTGAGAGGCGCTGGGATGAGAAGCTTGTTGTCTCCAGGTGGTTTGGGCTGGATCGTGGCACTGGTGGTGGCAATGTTGCAAGTGGCAATACAAATAGGTTTGGGAGCCGTGTGCATCTCCGCTTAAGTCTTGATGGGGGATACCATGTTCTGGATGAGGCTACTGCTTACAGCAGCGATCTCCGGCCTACTGGAAAGCAGCTGTGGCAGCCACATGTTGGGGTGCTTGAGCTCGGTGTGCTTGGTGCGACTGGATTGATACCGATGAAGGCCCGTGATGGCAGAGGTGCAACCTCGGATGCATACTGTGTTGCAAAGTATGGCCAGAAGTGGATCCGCACTCGTACTGTCGTCGACTCTGTATGCCCTCGGTGGAATGAGCAGTACACATGGGAGGTGTTTGACCCTTGCACTGTCATCACGGTTGGTGTGTTTGACAATTGCCATGTTGACAAGCCAGCTTCTGGGAATACCACATTGGCTGTCCGTGATAATTGCATTGGCAAAGTACGTATCCGGCTTTCAACATTGGAGACTGATAGGGTGTATACACATGCCTACCCACTTCTCATGCTGCATCCATCAGGGGTCAAGAAGATGGGAGAGCTTCACTTAGCTGTGCGCTTCTGCTGTGGCAATGCTGGCAACATGTTCCATGCCTATGTGCGTCCGCTGCTTCCAAAGATGCACTATATTGAGCCACTGCTTGTGCGCCAGGTTGAGAGCCTCCGCTTTCAGGCTACCAATGTTGTAGCAGCTCGCCTTGGCCGTGCTGAGCCACCACTTGGCAGAGAGGTTGTTGAGTACATGCTAGACCACCGTTCACATCTATGGAGTATGAGACGCAGCAAAGCAAACTTTTTCCGCCTTGTCACTGTACTCTCTGGACCGATCACTATTGGCAGATGGTTTGAACTTGTCCGCTCTTGGAATCGCCCGGTGCATTCATGCCTTGCTGTATTCACATTCCTGGTGTTTGTCACAATGCCGGAGCTGATTCTTCCGACGGCATTCTTGGCAATGGCATTCACTGGGTTATGGAGGTACCGTGTCCGCTCAAGGCACCCGCCCCACATGGAGATGAGGTTGTCTCATGCAGACGCAGCCACTGTGGATGAGCTAGATGAGGAGTTTGACACATTCCCTTCGAGCAGGGGAGATGTTGTGCGCTTCAGGTATGACCGCCTTCGCAGCGTTGCTGGGAGGGTGCAGACAGTGGTTGGCGACATAGCAACACAGGGTGAGCGAATGCAGGCCCTTCTCAGCTGGCGTGACCCGAGGGCAACAGTGCTTTTCTCGATCGCCTGTGTCCTTGCTGCGGTCATTGCATATACCATTCCGATGAAGGTGCTGGTTGGGCTCTGGGGCCTGTATGCTATGCGTCCGCCAAGATTCCGCAGCAGGATGCCATCTCCGCTGATGAACTTCTTCAGGAGGCTGCCATCCAAGGCTGACAGCCTTCTCTGATCCTCATTGTTGTGCAGCTGTAGCTAACCTTGTGGTCTGATAGGTGATTTTGGCCCGAAGGAGATGCTTCAAAGGAATCTAGGAAGAAACAAACTTGCAGTAGGTTCAGGTTGCTTGCTTGCTTAGTTTAATGCTTTTAGGTAATGTATGCTTCTCTATGATGCAACTTATAGCAGTTGCAGACTTGTTCTTGTGCCTTTCAGTTCCAGTTGTGCGAAAAGGCTAGTTGTGATGGTAATGTGTAATGTGGTGATGATGAATTAATCAAGTTGATATTTGAACTTGTCAGGAGGCTATTTACCTCTGTATCATGTTCTGGGATGCAACTGTCAGGAGTGCATTGTGGCTCAGTACTAGTACCAGTAGTAGATGTTTAATTGGTTTTACTATTAGTACTTGTGTTCTTAAACAACTCTATGATGGTGGTGATGCTTCTCACATGTGCCGATGTGCGTGTGGCTTTTGTGGTTAGAGTTCAGACCAAAGCTCTTGTTCCTTTTGTTTTTGTTTTGTCTCCATTCTGTTCCCATGTGGCTGCAGGGCTCAAAATATTGGAAGAAGGGATTGTTCCCGGTTTCAAGTCTAAACAAGTGTTTTTGTTATTTGTCTGATTGGTTCAATCGACGTTGTGCAGTGAGCTGCTGCATGATGCAAGAATGAGCACGCTCGTGGGCCGTTGCTTCTACTGCTTGTCTGCATACTGAATAATTTTATGTTCATTTCGTCTTTTGAAGCGATTAAAGCAAAGGAAAAAAGGTTAGGAGAATGTCTAGTTCTGCTAGTACCTTTTTTGTTCAAAGTTTCTTCTTGTCTTGGATGTGCCACATGTTTGCATGTTTGGTTTGGTTTCACTTTGTACCATTGGAAGATGGAGCTGCGTGCTCTTCTGACTGAAGATGAGGACCACAGCAAGAGGCGACCCGCGACCATGGTTGGCAGACGGCTATCTGCTCTGTTCAAACTGCTTGGCTTCTGTCTGACCTGGAGTGGGTAGGCATGCTGCATGCCATGAAACAACAAAGATCCAATTTGTTTTCTCCTGTTTGGCTCATGTAGAAGCAGGGCACAATCTGAAAAAAAAATGTATTGAGTCATTTGTGCTAAGTGAACGAACTGAGGGCTTGTTCAGTTTCTTGCTGAAATTAACATTATCAAAACTTGACAATGCTAAACTTAAAAAACATATTTTAGCATTGCCAAATTTTGATAACATTGGATGTATTCAGTTTGTTGCATTATCAAAATTTGGTAGTAGTGTTTGTATCAAATTTGGTAAAATGGCAATGGCAAGAGTTGTTTGTTTAGTTTGTTACCCTAACAAAATTTTATAACATCAAAACAAAAATTTTGATCAAGCCCGAATTCACCATAGATGAACAGATGAAGAAAGAGTACTAGAGTCATCAGTTTATGGGGGAGTTTGTACTGCTCGGACGTGTGCTTCCCCACGCGCAGTTCATCCCCACACCGCCGCATCTCAATGCCGGAGAACACCGTTCATCCGGTCGAGCGGTCGCCGGCGAGGAAACGAAGAGGACTAGCTAGGGCTTTCATCATTTGTTGGGCTGGGCCGAGTGATTCGGGGGCAGCTTGCTCTCGGCGGCAGCCCATAATTTGTAAGTTTTACAAGCCGTCCTATCATTTCACTACGTTTACACGTACGGTTTATTAGTAAAAAAAATAACAATCTGGTAAAAAGTAAATGCTGTAAAATAAATAAAACGATAAAAAGTTCACAAAATTAACTTCAAATTTAAGTTTTAAAATTTAAATTTGACTTATAAATATAATCATAAGTAAAACAATGGGTTTGCTCCCCAACACGTTGGGCAACTTTGGAGAACGGGACTACGAGTTTAGTTCAGGGTTCACAAAACCAGTGGTAACTGTGTGGTTATCGTGCTTACCGCCGGGTACGATAAAGATAAAACCGTGGTACCCAGTTAAATTTAAATAAATTTATAAAATAATTTAAATTTTTGATAAATTTTATACGGTTTGTTACGGTTACCGTGCTTATCGTCAGCGTGCGGTGACCTGCATTCTCCGACGGTAAGGGAAACCCTAGTTTAGATACAGGGAAAACTCTATCATCTAAACCAGGGTCTAATTAGTCGTGGGAGTTTTCTCTCTTTGATTTTTATCCCCATCCTCAATTTCTTGTTTAGTCAGGATGAATTTTGATGAGAGTTAGATTTTTTAGTGATGATGGATGGCTCATATCTAATTGGTTCATATATGCACACGTAACGTAAGAGCAGGGCACATTCTGAAATTTGATCAAACCATTGTGCTAGGTGAGCGAACACGAATTCACAGAGATGAACAAATGAATGAATATGAAAGATGGCCACAGATAAAAGATTCTGAATCACCCAAATACTACGGCAAATTCTGCCAGTCATCGCGAGGGTTGATTTTTGTCTATAACAGAACGCACTGTCCGTGCCACAGAATACTAACAGGTATAGTGGACAGGACATAGTGATATACATCAAACCGGCTGACAATGAACGATGAATCATTTTGAGGGCAAGTGGCAAAATCAAACTGCAATCCACTTTGGTGGAGAGCATAATCTTCATAGGCCGTAAGGGTTTCTGGTACTTGAAACACCACTGATGGAGGTTCATAGTATTAAGACACAGGAGCTGGGTTCCATGTTAGATCACAGATAACTAATACTTTCCTGTCAGATTCTACTCTCTGAAACCACCGGTGCCAAATCAAAATGCTCTTCCAGCACAGAGAATACTTCGGAAAGCGAAGAAACCTTGAAGTCAGGTCGAACACCTTCAGGCAAAGAATCATGGGGACCGTATCGTCCTGTTTCGTCAAGCAAGCAAGTAAAAGCTCCTGCTCTCTTACCACAGACGACCTGCACATGTTTTCAGTGAAAACTATTTCAGAAACAACATATTAGCGTCCATAAGCTACTGAAGCATCTTTCTGAGTTCAGAAAACTGTGAATTGTGAGCTAAAAGGGCATTGTCCAATACCCTAGTAACTTAGCTTATGCAAGTATTACAGTTAAGGGGCATATAAAAAAACAACACTAGAACAATTTAGCTCAACTGCAGACTGAAATTAAAACCATGGGACAAAGCAAACTATTTAGAAACAATTTATAAAGAATTCTTACATCATCCTTGAGGCTATCACCAACCATGACCACCTCATTTGGTGGAATATTCCAAGTGGAGCAAATATGAAGCAGGGGAGCTGGATCTGGCTTATAGGGGCGGAATTCTCTACTTAAGGCTGGAGAAAACATCATCTGCAGAAGAGTTCAGATGTCCATAGTTAGCATATTGAAGATAAATGCATAACTGCAACCTTTGGCTGATAGCTAGCAATGAACCAGGTCGATTGAGTGTATGAGAACATTAGAAGACAGTTATCCAGAAAATTCAACTCAGAACATTATATAATCTCTTGAATTCAGCAAAACACAGGGAAGGCTTGACAAACATATCCAATAAAAAAACATGCATTCCGTAATGTGTACCCAAGTATAAACAATATTCAATAGGTCAGAGCAGTGGAAACTATCAGACATGCATGAACAATAGAAGATCAGAATAATACAAGTGCAGCAACTTACACCAAACCTTTGGTGAAACAAATCAACTGCGGTCTTCACATTGCGGGTGATTAAACCTCTTCTGAAAAATATAGAGGGTAGGTCTCAGTGCCGCACTGATATCATAAGGGTTGCTAATATAATGAGGTAATAACAGAGAATACAGTTAATTATTGTTGTTATTTATGTGTGGTGCATAAATAATTCCGCTGTTTTACAGGATGATAACAGCGCATACTAAACAAGCATGCATAGGCACTACAAGGAGGCTGTTTCAGATCAATCCAAGAATAGAGGCACAACAAAAATAGCCACATGATTTATGATCTAGTTAAAACCTAGTCACAAATCAAAACACAACATTTTGATACATGGTGTATTGATATTTATTGATCCTAGAAGTCATTAAATTGCGATGTATGCATATTTGAGGTTGATAGAGCACATGAGCTCAGCATTGTGAGAACAAGAAAATTCCTTTATTGCAAGAGAAAAGGAAGATGATGAACAGAGATAAACTGTGTATCAATTAAACAGCAAAAAAACAGAGGGCAGTAGTATATTGAACTTTACAGCCATACAGTTTCCCACCTACACTGCAGTCAACCAATGACCAATAGCTCCATAACTATTTGTCAATTATTCTGACATATAGCTTGCATATTTATCATCTGTTCAAATTTCAGGAAGCACCGCTTTAATTCAAACAACTTATCTACCAGGTGCAGCAGCAAATGTACAATTTGTATAGTTTGTCCGGTCTCCAGAATTGGTTTCTTGCACAAAATCAATCTTAAGAAGCAAGATTAATTCAGCTCAAACTGGATGGAGTGTATAGTGCATAGATACATTTAGCCATTTAGGAATAAGAACTGGGAATAAAAACTGGGAGCTCTACCGACTACCAGATGATACAGGCAAGTGCATCAGCAATTGTACAGTTTGTAGTTTATCCAGAACTAGCTTCTTGCAAAAAATCATTCTTACTAAGCAAGATCAATTCATTTGAACTAAGCATCTTGACGAAGATAAAGAAGCACATTGAGCTACATTTCTGAACCAAAGTATCAGAACCGGTGGCTCTACCAGACGGGGCCCAATAAGCCAAGAACGCTCACCTGATCTGCTTTGCGTCCAGGAACCCGCAGAGCTCAGAGGCACCTGCAACATCCACCCAAATTGCGACCTCAGTAGTCCTCAGTAGGTTGAGAAACCAAGATAGCACTGCACAGCCTTGGCATTAGAAATCGCCATCGAACGCATGCCAAGAGGCTTACCGGGCATGATCTGGAGGCGGTCGAGGCCATCCTGCTCGAACCGCGCGATGACCTCGTAGGCGCGGCGCTGCTCGTCGGGCGCCCAGCCCTCGATGCAGTGGAGTATGTCGACGGAGCCCCCGCCCGCCGCGCGCGCCGCCGCGTAGGCCTCGTCCCCGCCGAGCACCTCGCGGTACATGGCCGGGAAGTCGATGACGGGCACCGTCAGGGTCCCGTCCATGTCGAACACCACGCCGCGCAGCAGCCGCGTCCCCGGCGCCGCGGCGGACATGGCGGCGGCCGTCCGGCGGCGGGGGAGAGGAGCGGCGGCGCCGGCGAGGAGGCGGTGGGCGAGGAGCAAGCGGGGGAACATACGTGGCGCGATCTCAGCCGCTGGATTGGATTCCTCCGCGGTGTGTGTGGCCCGTGTGTGTGGTGGTGGTGGTTGGGGACTCGAGCCCACTCCGCCTCTTAGGGGGCTAATTTGCAAAATATAAGGTCCTATTTGCAAAATATTGGGAATATTCTGATGATGACTTTTTGCGGTAAGACCCTATGAGGGGTTATATAGTAAAACCGTTGCGAACAGGGTTGTTCCTGCAAAAAGTGCAGACGCGATGCGAAGCTCTCCCTCTCGCGCGGCCATGGCGGCCGCCGCATCCGACAACGCGAAGCTCGAATCCTTCCTCTCCAAGTCTCTGATTCTCCAAGTAGATCCTATCCCTGCACCTCTCCTCCAACTCCGGCGCTCTCCAGCACTAATCTTCCCGGCGGGCCAACGGCGGCGGCCGTACGATCCGCCTCTGCCGGCGTCTTCTCTACCGCTGCCGATCCATTTCAAGACCTAATTATCTACCTCATGGAATTTGTTGGTTACTGAGGACGAGCTTGCTGAACTAGAACTGCATCCTCTGCTACTGTAACGAAGGTACATATACACATCGTCACTGGCTCACTGCAACTCTCTGGCTTTCAGATCCATGGGGTCCAATTCATGCATGCTGTTTATCGAGTACACAAGTGTAAAATCATCAGTGGAGATGAACAAGCCGATGATTAATTTCCAGTGCCAACTCTGTACCTGCATTGCAAATGCTAACAACGCCGCGGATTCATTTTCGGTTGGTTCTGAAGAACTGGTTGGTTGCAGACTTACAGTTCATTTAATTCGCTCCTCTGTTCTTTTTTACTGCATAATGAAGGACATTTAATTCGCTCCTCTGTTCTTTTTTACTGCATAATGAAGGAGATGAGTACTGCATGAGTGATTGGGGTTGGTTTCATTTTACTATACCTCTTTTCGGAGGCTACTGAATGAATTCTTCAGCATGGCATGTACTGTTTTTAATTAATTCGGTCTGTCTCAATGTGCTAGTAAATTCAGTATCAGTAATAGGAAATGTATGTGTGAATTTTGCATTTCTGCGACTGACAGTTAAGCAGAAAAAAATTCCTTAATTCTGAAAGATTAATTAAAAACCTATCAATAATGATATGTGATTCAAAACAAGAACACCACGTACATACACAACACAGTACATATGTAGGAGTAATTAAACACACTAGCTGATGAGCAATCGATCTGACCGGATGATGATCGAGCTAAGCTCAAATATGGTTTATGTGGACGCTATATATCTAGCAAAAACTAAAACTAATCACGGACGTACGTAGAGTACGTACGTCGAACACTTGAAAAATCCAAATGACAGTAAATTACGGAGAGAGATCAATCCATCGATCTGACGATCATTCTGATTGATTGCAATAATGCATGCAGGTTGTAATCATGGTGGCGAGATATTGATCAGTTGCGGAGTTGAGCTTGTTGGTCGAGCTTGAGGATGGTGCTGAGGTTCATGGGGGTGATGTAGTCGAGCGAGCCGTGCATGAACTGCTGTACGATGAGGCGGTTGGCGCGCTCGGTGGGGTGGAAGGCGTCCCAGAAGACGTACGAGTCGCGGTCGGCGCAGAGGTTGGAGACGAGGGTGCAGAGGCCCATGCCGTTGAACCTGCCCTGCCCGCAGCACGCCTCCGTGGAGGTCTCGAACCCGTGCGCCCTGGGGTCCTCGATGAAGTCGTCGTGGGCGCGCTTGGTGTTCACGCCGACGAACACGTCGCCGCCGACCTCCGCGTTGAGCTCCGCCAGCATCGCCACCAGCTGCGGGTTGTACGCGTCCGCCGCGCGCTGCAGCTCGGCGTCGCACCCGCCGTCGAGGCTGTGCAGCGCGAGCTCCGCCGGCACGCACCCGATCGGCCCGACGCCGGTGACCAGCACCCGCCGCGCCCCCAGCGCGTGGATGTGCCGGAGCACCTGCTTGTACTCCGAGAGGATGTACCGGATGTAGTCCGGCAGCGAGAACTCCCGCGACCGCGGCGAGTACGGGATGAGGTAGTAGTTGTTCACGAAGTCGTTGCCGCCCAGCGTGATGAGCGCCAGCGACCCGGCGACCACCTTCTTCGCCTGCTCGTCGCCGACCACCGCGCGCAGCCGGTCCTGGTACTGCTCGAAGTACCTGATCTGCTTCTCGATGTGGATGATGTTCGCGAACTGCACGCCGGTGTCGTTCAGGATGCCGATGCCGGCCGACGCGAAGTTCGCGCCGACGAGCAGCCTGTCGCCGTCCAGCTCCGGGCTCAGGTACGGCAACACCGGCTCAGCTCCCAGGTGCTCACCTGCATCCATGAATCCATCCACATTATAGCTAACAGTCTTGTTCTAAATGTGAATTAGCTTAGTTGATTAGTACTAGAGTTTATATATTGGCTGCATGCTGCTTAACTGATAATGTCAGGCATGTTCTTGCCATTGGAGAACCTCCCGGTGGCGCGGTGGTCGGGGGTGTCAATGCCGTACGGCGGCGAGTCGGCGCGGGCCGACGTGATGAGGTAGTTGTTGTTGCCGTTGTCGACGAGGGAGTCGCCGAAGACGAAGAAGGCGCGGGCGGCGTGCGACGCCGGGAGCGCGCCGATGCAGAGCGCGGCTGAGAGCAGCACGAGCCATGACGACGACGACGACGCCATGAATGCTACTACTGCTATCACTATACACTACGTAAGTACGTGAGACTCAATAAACGCCTGTTGCTCTCTCACTGATTTGCTCCTCGCCATGCTGCTGCTGCCTTTTATAGCGCGTGCTCGCGTCGCTGGGGGTGATTAGCGTTTATGGATCGCCCGTACTACTGTCCGTGTGTTGCATTTCTCTGGTAATTTTGTTTCTTTCACTCGGATTAATCTCTATTGAGATGTGTACATTTGGATTTCTTTTTGCAGCTTCTGGTGTTCTTGCTTCGTTGGCGAGTGACATGAATGAGTTTGATCAGTTAGGTGGTTAACTGCACTGGTGTGAACGATTGGTCAATCTGTTCCCTTGACTGGATTTGACCATGATGTTTTTTTTAACTTGACAGTTCTTACTCGATGGTAATGCTTTGCCACGGTGATTAGTACATTGTATTCAAGAGGGCAGCTGGATCTATCATCTATGCAACGATGCCTGGATTTAGATGAGCTGTAGTACATAACTAGCTCTAACATTGACGGTCAGCAGTAACAAGATCTGGGGTTTGAGTAGTATGCATCAGCAACCCACATGCAGCTGTTTTCTTTTCCCTGCAGTGTGATCATACGTACAATTCAATCAGTGATTCAGTGCCACCTCAAAAAAGATGCAAGTGTGTAGTGTAGCACATTACAATAGACCACCTCTGACAGCAAGTGAGTTTATTCATTGCAGAAAAACTGTATCCTTTAACCTTTCTTCTTTATTTTCAGCTCTCATTTTTATGACCTGATACAAGTCGCTACATACCCTTTGCTTAATACAAATATACGCAAAGCTTATGCTGTTCCTGCATTTTTTTTTAAAAAAAAGCTATTACATATATTATGTATCCTCTTTGTTTTAGCCGTACTGCTGCTGCCTACCACCTTTGTTCAGATAAGCTACTACTAACAAGCTGCAATTATATTCTGTTTATGGATACTTTTTCATGTTTACACTCCAGCATCCATGTGTACATTCTCTACCTATTGAATATACTCTATGTACAGTTTAACCTGGCAATTTCTGCTGAATATCTATCTCAGGATCTGTACCATCTTCAGTAAAGGAAAATATAATCCAGAATGAAATGAAATTGGATCTGCCCAAGCAGTAAGAGGGGACCCTTGCCCACCCTCAACCGCGGGCCGCATTTATTTCTGAATTCAGGTACATGATCGAGCATCTTCTTTCCTGTGATTGCGCATGGTAAAATCTAGATGGTACCATCATGAAGATTCACTACTTATAGTTTGCCTTTCTCATAGTTCAGATGAAGTACTCAGCTAGTAACTATAGTGTCTGGCAATACTCCGTCCAAAAAAAGACCGATCCTGTCCAGGTTTATTGCTAGATTGGTTTTTTTTTTTTGGGGGGGGGGGGGGGGGGGGGGGTAAGCTACAAGCACTGTTGGTTCAGGAAAATAAAAAAAGAATACGTGAGAAAATACATACATGTAAAATATGTTTGCATTGGTGAAAACTGCCAAGTTACAAACACTGTAGGTTCTGAAAAACAAACAAAAGAAAATGTCTCTACCGTTTGATTTAAACATCGGAAAAACAAACAAAAGAAAATGTGGTGTGGTCATTGTTGTTCCCTTGTTTTAACAAGTGGGAGACATAGAACTACTCTAACATTAGGAATGACCTGGCTGCATAATAACATAACCAGACTCACCTCCTTCTGGAGGCCATTGAATTCTGATGTTCCCTGGACAGGAGGATGAAAACAGATTGACATGGGGCAAAGCCAGTAGGATGAGATCTAAGCTAGGAGGCTAGTTAAAGTACAGAAATTTTGACTTCACATGCTTCGGTTGCTGGAGTGAACCGGTTAAGCAAAGTACAGTGACTGTGATTCTTGCAGTCAATCTACCTGTCCTGGTTTTTACTGCTGATAAAACCTGCAGATAGGCAGTATCTTGCACCTGCTCATCAAATCTTCATTATTTACTGTTCTAGTACACATTAATATTTATGAACACTTATGTGTAGTAACATGAATGCATTTTCAAAACTCCATTTTTTTGCATGTACTAACATGATTCGACTGACGAATTGATGCCATATTTTTCATGAAGAGGTGTCTGAAGTCATCTTTCTCCTTGATACGCAAACGAACTCCGCTGTTTTTAATCAAGAGAACAAGGTGGAGCTCTAGCTTGGAGTGTATTTGATCTCATGCGACTCTAATCAATGCGCTTTGCTGTTGATGGGGATCTGCAGATATGAAGGCTACAGCGATGCTTCTCGATCGATGCTTTTGTTCTTAATACATGTCACCTTCAGGGCGATCCAACCACGGCAAATTAATCATTTGATGATGGATACTACACTCTCCAAATGCAACTAAGTCGAGGTTGATAGGGTGTCACTGTCTCACGAGATCCCTAATGTACATATAATGCTCTGATGACAGTGATGTTGGGGAATTAATGGGAACTGATATATCTTAATCATGGCCACACTACTCTTCATAGACAAGCTATAGACAGTACTGATACAGTTGGCCTATGGACTAATGGAGTATGTCTTAATGCAGGCAGCAATGAAGCACGCATTAAGTTTGTCTAGCACTGTTAAATTAATGCTAATTAGGATGCACTTGGAGAGCTGTTTCCAGTGATAATCCATGCCATGCCGCCCTACTACTCTACTATGTTTATGCTTGTATAATGAGGTTAACTAACGTGGTGTATATATGCATAATATCGTGTAATTACACTACCTACCATTAGGGGAATGTTATTTGGATAATACTGTAGCTAGCTGGAGTGTTAGGCTGCAGTTAACTGTTGCAGCCATATACAGTAATGGTGCCAAGTTAGGTAGGTAGCCATGAATCATTAACTGTTGAAGTTAATTAGTAGATGGAGTACATGCATGTCTCATTTCAACCACTGGTAGTAAATTAGGTGGTGTTTACATCCAGGGACTTAACTTTAGTCCATATCTTTAGACACTAATTTAGAGTATTAAATATAGACTACTTACAAAACTAATTACATAAATAAAAGCTAATTCACGAGATAAATTTTTTTAAGCCTAATTAATCTATAATTAGAGAATGTTTACTGTAGCATCACATAGGCTAATCATGGATTAATTAGGCTCATTAGATTCGTCTCGCAAATTAGTCCAAGATTATGGATAAGTTTTATTAATAGTCTACGTTTAATATTTATAATTAATTTTCAAACATCCGATGTGATAGGGACTTAAAAGTTTTAGTCCCATCTAAACAGGGCCTTAGTTACTCCGTATCGTCGATCTTAATTATTATTAAGGCCGTATTTTATGTTCTGTACTGGGTACTTCTATATCATTACGTGTGTACGTGGTAAATTAATCGATACTCCTGCATACCGGTATATCAACTCTAGCTAGAGTCTAAGTTACCGTTCTGTCTATGGATCATGTGCATCACAGTTCATAAGCTACAATTTCTTCTTATCACATTTTCTAAATTACTAGAGAACTTGTTCTAAACTACTCCGTATTTATTATTCTATAATATACAATATTTAGTTCAACCCTATAAGCAATTGTTCATAAGCTCTGTTCGCTTGATCTATGGCACCAAAAATAATTTATGGGCAAATTTATATACATATGTTCTTTGGAAAATAAATCATGATGATTTTTTTAAATCAACTCTATAAATCAAGTTTTAAAATTTAAGTTAGCTACAATTGATAAGGAAAATAAGCAGACGAGGCTAGGAGAGACCTAATATGTTCAACCATCTATAAAGACTGTCTTAGTGTTCTTTACTTTTTTTTATCACTTGGAGATAGACGGTAAATGGAGAATATAGTGCAAAGCCTGTTTACCATTTCCAATTCGAGGATCTTCAGTTGACTTGCAATATAAAATCGAGCACGGACAGCAAATAGGTCGCAAACTAGGGGGTGGCCAAACAACTATTTTAGCCTTCGGAAATCTTGAAAAACCATCGACCACTCGTTGTTTGAATGCCCAATCTCAAAGCAAATCTAACTTGGTGTGCTTCAATGGCTACGGCAAGGGCATATCATCCTGAGATGGAGCACCCATAGGATCTGCTAGACTGATGGACACAGGTATAAGCAATTCAGAAGCAACAACATACAAATGACTCAAACCAGTCTTCTTGCTAATTGCTTAGGAAATCTGGAAAGAAAGATATGTGAGAATCTTCAGAGGAAAATAAGCGACAACCCATCGAATAATCAATCGAATTCAGGACGAGTTGGGTTGTTAGAGCTTGATTGGCGTAAATCACATAGCGAGATAGTTGCCATGAGAAATAAGGTGGGCTGAGAGTGCAAGCATGTTTGCAATTAGAAATGTATTATTTTTCCTTTTCTTTCAGCTCTTGTTTTGTACTTAAACCCATTCTACCAATATAACGCCAAACAATCTGTTTGGCCGTTTTTAAAAAAAATTCTTTACTTTTGACAAAAAAAAAAGACGTAGTAGGGTATCTTCTATTCGACTTCTATAAGAAAAATAAGAAAAAGACAGTCTTAGTTATTGCCTTTTTTTTTCCCTGAATGCCTTACTGGAGTATAATTACTGTATCCTTCATTCCCTTTGTGACTGTAGCTGTACTTGTACTTGTACGGCGCGGATGATCCCTCGGACAGTGCGGCGACCCGTTTTACCGGCTAGGATTTATTAAGGCCGGCCAACACGTGGCTGGCTCTGATTGGAAAATGGGCCATACTGTCTTTAAGCTCAACTGGACCGGCCCACTTTTCATGCATACTACGATGGACTTGTGGTGCAGCGTTGGGCCGACACGGCCCGTCATAACCGATGGCCCAATCCTAATTCACATTGGGAGTCTTAAGCCCAGGTGGTTAGTTGGTTGGGCTTATCGTTGCGTTCACCGGCCCAGCCCGGTTGATTGTTCAGCCTCACTGCTCCTTCCTCTTCATCAGAGTTCATAGCTGTTCGAAGTTCAGAGCTACATCCATCGAGATCAAGAGCGAGAAATAAGCCCTTCTTTATGAAAGCTTCTGGCAGCTATAAATTCTCTGAGAAATTCAAATTCTTACCTATATTTTAAAAATTAGTAATTTAGAAAATGAACTAACAGCAAGAAACCAAGAAACCCAAATTTCCTAAGTTCTTACTAGCTAGTCATCGTGTACTAATTCTCTGAATCTCTAGCTCGTCAAGAGGGCCACGGCTGAACTGCAAGTCGCCTGCCGTTGTCTGTTGATGCGCACGTACGAACCGCGAGTGTTCCAGCATACAGTGTACTATCGATCGTTAACTATACTGGCTTTACATCTTCTTCTCTTCTCTTCTGAAGATGGTGTCAGCATCGCCCTCTGTACTGTTCAACTGTACATGAGCAGCAATGCAGCATGCGTGCTTGTTGGTCAGTCAGGCATCACGCTCGCCGGGGAATTCGATCGGCACGCATGCATATCCATCCGACGATATGTCGATCGGATTCGACGTCGTCTGTCAGTCGACGGCGACGGCGAGCGAGACAGGATCACAGGAGGCAATGCAAATAGGAGTATATGCAATGGATGGACCAGACGTGTGTGTGTGCTCTGCTGCTTGTTAAGTTCACGATCCTGTCTGAACTCTGAACTCTGAACTCTGAAGACTGAGATAGTACGAACGTCAGGTTCAGATATGATCGACGAGCCGGCCGACCGGCCGTTGCTCTTTATTCAGATTGATTTCCTTTTGCTCCGTGCCCACTGATTTCGTTTAATTTAACTGAATACGACTGCACACTTGCAGCAGCTAACTTAATGTTCAGATTTAAGGTCTGCAATTACTGGCCTGGACATGCATAGGCCAGTGATGGAGCCAGGAATTTGACGATAAGGGTTCTGACAGTCTCATACTAGGTGACAGTTCAACAGAACAAACGGGCAGCGGCATAAACCAAACGAATGAAGAAAATGGATCGAATGATCAATGGAGTACTCTAGATGTCATGGAGATTTTAGTTATATGATTCAAGCTTTCTCCATCGAATGATTTATGATTCAATGGAGTAATTAACATCGTGCTCTTATGTATTACTCCCTCCATCTCAAAATATATTTGTTACATTCATCCAAAATCCCTTATATTTTAAAACGGATGGTATATACCGAGCATTTTGGCAATCCTTTTTGGGTCCTCACTGCCTCCTCCACTGCTACACATGTCCATCAATGTCAGCTCATGAATTATCTCATTGTGATCGTCTGCTTGGTGGCTTCTCAGCCAAAACCAACTTTAAAGTCTAGAAAAAGCCACTAAGCCTAGAAAAAGTATGTCTTAATGTAGGGTATGTTTGTCTTTTCACATTCATACTAATATGTCAAGATTAGCTTAAAAACAAGGTATTTTAAGAACGAAGGGAATAGTGTACAGTTTTGAGTTTTAAATCACTAATAAGTAATAATACAAATATAAATGTTTTTAGTCATGAATTATTTTTAGTCAGTTACTTCATTTTTCTCCTTGCATTGGGCGTTCTATTGCTGCAGTGATGTTGTTGGTCCTAACTCCTAACTCCCTATAGATAGAAGTCAGCTTTTTCCTCTTATATTAGACAGAGGCGATGAAGGTTGTTAAGCTGTCCCCGAGAGATGAAATGAAAGAAAAAGACTAAACATGTGAGTGTGATATCCAAAAACAATTAGACTCACGGCGTTGTCTTGGCACCTCAGAACAATCCAGTGCAATAACTCTCTTGATGTATCATCTGCAACAGTCGATTGCTGCATGCCACCGTAATAGTATATGTTTGTGTCCTAATGTCCTATGAAAAGTGGCTTGATAAGTAGTGCTAATTAATTGGTGTATTGTCTAATTAAGTGAAATGCTTCGTACGTTTGTGTTATATACTACTTTCTCCGTTTTACAATGTAAGTCATTTTAGCATTTTTCATATTTATTAATATTGTTAATATGAATGTGGGAAATACTAGAATGACTTACATTGTGAAACGGAAGGATTACTCCACTACGAAAGATTATAAGTTTGTGCAATACAAGTTGCCATGTACTACTTGGCACATTTGACTTCATTACAACTCTAAATAAAGTCACTTCAAAAAAAAACTAATATACTTGTGTACAGCAAACATTTTTATATGTTTATTAATTCAACATCAAAATAATTAACAGCCGTTGCATGTCTGTTGGAACCATTGAGAGAACTTAAATACATTGCTATCTTCTGGAGTATAAACAATAATTAATGCATCATTCTTTGGTCACCAGCAATTCCGCTTACACATCAGTAATAAACAGTTAATTCACGTTCAGTCTCAACAATTACCAGATTAAAAAAAATGATGTAATCAACATGATACATACTTACAAAAATACACTTGGTAGCTAGCCTGGTTGTTGGGGAGTAGTATCAGGACTTCATAAAAACAACAAGAGCTTGCGTTATCCTCTGAAAAAAGAAAACGAGATTATAATGTAGGTATTCAAATTCATCTCTCAGAGCATGCAATGCAAGCATAATAAAACCAGACGTATTTGGTATACCGTCCAGGACACCGTATAAATACTAGTATAAGACATCAACACGCATGCTGAACTGAATACGACGGCCGGTTGGTACGTACGTATACATCCATCCTACAAGTATGCACAGTTGTCGATCTCAAGACTTTGAAGTCTGAAGTCTGAACTGATCTCTGAATCATCCAGATCTCTATGCATATGGTCCATCGTCCATACATGGATGAGATCTCGTGGAAGTCTATAGGATCGATTAAGGACATGCGAACCACTACACCGATAGAAGGGGAACCATTTTGATCCTCGAGGGGTGTCTCCTATTTATTTTTCGCGAAAGTGTTCTCTATTTATTAAAACACCATTCAAATAGTTTTAGAAAATTCTTTAAAAAATTAACAATATTTATAATTGTTTTATAGAATCTTAAGTTGAAAATTAACCCACCCATCGGGATATAAAAATCATAAATTCAACATGTATAACAGCGGTACACACCAGATTTATCTTTTTTTTCTCTCCATGTGTAGGTTGAATTTGAACTTAATTTTTTTTAGCAGAGAGGTAGATACCATCATACTTTATATTGTCATCTTTTACAACTATTTACATTAAATTTAGAGAAAAGAAGTATATAAAGGGTTACGAGAGGATAATTTATGGAGGGATTAGAATCCATTCCGCTAGCTATACTGACATTTTTAAAAAATACTAGCTATACTGTCCTGAAATTCTCCCCTGCAGTCGCTGCGAATACAGAATTGCGTGGTCTCTGCACTGTCACGAGTCACATTTTGATTGTGCCAATTGTTGGATCAGTGCTAGCTAGCGAGCGTAGCAGCCAGCAGTGTTGACGCAAACGCACTAACGGTCCGACCGGCGACAGGCCGGCGGCTATACATCCAAGACATTCTGTTCCAAAGTCAGAGTCGCGATCAGCTGCAAGCATCCGCCAGGAGCCAAATAGTACATGGGACTACACTATTCGCTGCTACCACTAGCAAGCCGGAATGGATTAGGCCGAGTTCTTTCCCCAGTTTTTCCAACTCACCTCACTCATTTTTCACACGCACGCTTTTTAAACTGCTAAACGGTATATTTTTTGTAAAAAGTTTCTATACAAAAATTGCTTAAAAAATCATATTGATCTATTTTTTTAAAAAAAGGTTAATACTTAACTAATTACGCGATAATGGGTCGCTCCGTTTTCTGTGCGCAGGAGATGGGTTCCCAATCCAAATCAACGAACACAACTAGGCATATTTTAGAGAGCTTCTAGCCAATACAGCTTCTTCCAGAACTAGAAGCTCTTCCAAACAGTTCAGCTTTTGATACAGATACTTAGAAACTATAACTATAGTTATAGAATCCTGAAAATAAACTAGAAGCCAGAATCTAGGAAACCCACCTTTTCCAGAATCTCTGAAGCTAGCTACTATCTTCATCCTAAAATACTTGTTGCTTTGAGTTTTTATTTGTAACTTTTGATCATTCGTCTTATGAAAAAAATATAGAATTTTTATTTTTTTTATTTATGACTTGCTTTATTATCAAAAGTACCTTAAGTGTGACTTATCAACTTTTTATATTTGCACTAATTTTTTAAATAAGACGAATGGTCAAACGTTATAAGAAAAAATTAAAACGACCACTAATTTAAAACGGATGTAGTACTAATTAGTTATTTCTTGAAATTTTAAGCTCTTCAAACAGATAAAGAGCAGAGTCGCTGCACGCAGGCAGAGCCATGTACGAAAGCTTCGATCTTGTGCAGTGCAGGGTAGATGCTGCTCGTTTCGTTTGCCTGCTTCGGCTGCTCGCATCCACGAGAGGACGGCGACGGCTCAGCGACTCACCGGCACCGCGCGCATTGTGCGGGCGAGGTGAGGGGATCCATTGTTGCTCGTCCGATCGAGCGCTGGACCTGCAGGTTGATGTGGCTGTGTCAACCGATCTTCTGGGTCAGGGCTACGCTTGCGTGTAAACATATGCAGACACCGGTGCTTACTGTACATCGAGTGTACGTAAGTATACTGTATTTTTTCTCTTTCCGATTACACAAAAGACGCACACGCGTACACATCACCGCACACGTATATCACGTTCAAACATCCACGAATGTGTCCCTAACACACAGTTAAAGAGACGGAATCATATGCGTGTATACAAAAATCAGGATTTGGGAATACTACGTCCACATACGCTACGGCGACTACACGGTAGGGGTTTTCCAGCTCGTTCTTTTTCAGATTCAGGGTCCATTAATTCTTTTTTCCAAGTCATTTTCAGTCTCAGAGACAAAAGCTTCCAGTGTAGGTTCAGTCATTTAGAGACGTTATATCAAGGTGACATATACTGGGATTCTCGATATGTACACTTCCTCTCAAATCTTCGGATTTCCATGATTCACTACATGGCTAGATACATGCAAAGTTGTGAACTGCGCAACATATAATGATGAATAATTGAATATGCATGCATGACGAAATGCACTGCTTCCTTTTGCATTTACAAGCTGGCAAACATTCAGACTTCAATCCTAGTTTCTGTCCGTTGCTAATGTTTTTCGGGAATACGCAAGGAGCGCATTTTTTCCTGTCCGTTGCTAATGTGTTAAAGGACTTGCAGAAGTCGCCGTTGTTTATCTTATTCTTAGCTTAATTTTGGTCTTAATCTGACCCGATGCATAGTTCGTTGGCTTCTAACCACCTTGACCCAACAAACAATCAGTTTCATCTGCAAATTCAAAATCCATTTATAAAATGCAATCTTATTTAAGTTCTATCTCTGTTTGTTAGAAACAGAGCTATATTTGCTGATCACTAGCTTATTCCTGATGGCTGAAGTTGTACAATTGCAAACTTAATTTGACTCAGTTACCTGAAGTTCTTTTTCTTAAAAACTTAAATACTATATTCAGAGCAAACCTTTTGGAGACCATGAACATATGGTTTATCCACCTGTGATGGATGAACTAACACAAAGGTCAAGACAAAGCTCTGAAAGGAACAGTGAAACAACCATGGAACCCCCTCATTTCCCGTAAACTAAACCGTACTTTGCATAAGGAGACAAGAACACGATCACTTGGACATCTTACCAATGCACAGCTCTTCGTGTGAGGATTTGACTTTAAAAACAATACTAGTAGTACATAGAACACGCTTATTTGTTCCTCATTAACTAAGACTCTAATCAAGATTAGCTGAGAATGTACTACCTCCGGTTCCATATTAATTGATGTTTTGGACAAGATTGATATCAAACTTTTATAACTTAGACTATCAATAACTTTAAAAATATTTATTTTAAAGAAACTAGAACAACATATATAGATTTGTCTTTTAAAGTATCATAATAAAAGTAAACATGCATTTATTTATTATATATATTATAATAGAAAAATAAGATCAAAAATGTATCTTATAGACTGTGTCATTGTCCAAAACGTCAATTAAAATAAAACCGGAGGGAGTAGCTGCTTAGAGGATGAATTTCTTTCTTATGTCACAACAGCGATGGTGCAACAGCCACCAACGGTCTGAATGCCTGAATTAATTAGCTGAGTTCGATTTGAATTAATTGGGTTCTGTGGAATGAACAAGTACTACGAACAGTACTAGGATATACCACTTGAGGTTTTTTTTTCAAGAAAAAAAATCTCTATTTTTTTAGTGAAAAAAAAAACCACTCGAATAGGTCTCTCGGTTCTTGATAGGCCCAAAACACTAAGGCAACGTTCGTTTGGAGGACATTGAGGGAGAAAGCAACTCATTTTTCGCACGTACGCTTCCCAAAGTACTAAACGGTGCGTTTTTTGTAAAAAATTTCTATAGGAAAGTTGCTTTAAAAAATCATATTAATTCATTTTTAAAATTTAAAATAATTAATACTCAATTAATCATGAGCTAATGGCTCATCTCGTTTTGCGTATCTTCTCAATCTCCTCAATCCCCTTCTTCTCAAACACACCCTAAATATCGTGGAATTGAGGTTCATTATTTCATTAATTACAAATGATATCTCTGAACTTAATGAATGCTGGAGACATGTGAGTAATACTATCATTTAAACCAATGAATTGAAGGGCTGATTTGTGCTACAAAGGTGGTTGGGAATCAAGTGAAAATAAATGCTTCCATTTTCTAGAAAGTCAAGAATCACATCAGCAAATGCTTCTTCCAAACACATGAATTTTACAGAATTTTAACACTCCTATTTAGTTTGAACCCTCCAAAAGTCCATCAAAAAAAAAAATCAAATTCTCCAATTTTTAAAAACAAGGTTAAGCTTGGTCAAATCACATTCCAAACCGCTAAACCCGCGCCTATATAAACCTCCTCCCCAAAAGCCCCACTCTTGGCTTCGTCTCCTTGCTTCTCTCGGAAGCCTCTCGCTTTGGTTTGATTTTCCCTCCAATTCCACCGCATCAAAACCATCGCGTCGTCGGCGAGATGGCGGCGGCGTCGTCGTCGTCGGCGTCCGCCGCCGCGGTGGCGCGGCTGCGGGAGCTGACGCCGGCGCCGGGGGCGGAGCTCTCGGAGACCGGCGCGGCCGCGCTCGCCGAGTGCTGCGCGCGCCTCCTCATCTCCGCCGCGGGGGGCGACGCCGGGGCCGCGCGGCCGGCGCTCGACGCGCTGTGCGCGGCGAGCGGGGAGGCGATGCGGCGCCACTCCGATGAGCTCGCGCCGCTGGTCGTCGGGCGGCTCGGGGACGGCGACCCGGCCGTGCGGGACGCGGCCAGGAGATTCCTCGTGCGGCTCATGGAGGTATTGGCCCTCTTGGGGCACTCAATTCTGTTCCCCTTTCCTTAGTTGGTTAGAGCTCGTGGTGCTGTCTAATCCAGTGGGTTTGCATGAGCAGCTTCTGAATTCTGAACTGTACTTAATTACTGAGATTGATAGTTACAGTATTAACAGTGCATATATACAGTAGTAAAGTGAGATCAGAAAGAAAAGGAAGGCGAATGTTGCAGGTTTTTAACAATTCATATGAATGTGTCATATCTTGTTAGAGCACATACATATAACAATAGCAAGTTAACATATTGATATTTGGGTTGGGTTAGTTATCTGCGGAATTTATGAGATGCAACAACGTTCACACATCTTATTGCCCTTAAGATTTGGCGATTTTCACCCTGTTGAAAAAAAAAAGCTCATCCAATGTATTTCTGGTATCTAGTGCTTTCAACAATATTGTGAAAGCAGAAATTATTACTTATCTATGTTTTTTTTGGACATAAGAAGGTAGAGCCCTTATAGCCATTTCATTGATATAAATGGACGGTTGCAAAGTTACATGAGGAGTAGACGAGGAGAGGGAGAGAAAAAAGGAAAATGAAAAGGGAAAGGGAGAAAGAGAATGTACAAACGTTTAAAACTTAAAACTGTACACTATTACTTACTATTTTGTAATGTGTGATTAATATCCATCGTTATCATGTCTCAAATATCAGTTTCATACCTTCATGCTTTGATTACTGAGTTGCAGATGAAGGAGATGAATGCAAGGATGGGAAATGGAGAAAAAACCCCATGCATATCAGATGTCCAAGACAACCGATGTATGACAATACAAATTGAACCAACGGATACCAATCAAGCAAAGAAAAGTCCCAAAGTGAAGATTGTTACAAGAGATGCCTCACTTCTTGCAGGTACTATGAGAGAACTCAGGGATTCAAACCTAAAGAATGTGAATTGCTGTTTCAGTTTCCTTTCTTTTTAGACCAATATCACACTAAACTTGTTCTTATAAATTACAATGTGAAATACTTGTATCCAATTCAGCATGTTTTTCCACAATTGTTTGTTCTCAGATAAGTTTCAACATCAACAATGTAATCCAATATACTTGATAGGCAAAAGCGTCCCAAAACTATTTACTTTTTTTTGTAAGAAGTCAATTAATTTGGTCTTATATATATATATATATATATATATATATATATATATATATATATATATATATATATATATATATATATATATATATATATATATATATATATATATATATATATATATATATATATATATATATATATATATGCTAACTGACCAAATGGGTCATGAGCTCATGATTGCATTTTTTTCATCAAAATAAAATTAGTGGTGCAAATAATCTTAAATTATCTGTGAAAATGCATGGCATCATCTAACAGCATTTTATAACATATATAAAGTTAAAAGTGAAACAATTGTTAGAATGGTTTGACCCGCACAATTTTTTATCCCTCAATTTCCAATCGAGAACTTGTTTTTATATGATCAACTCAGGCCTGCTGGTCAAGATGCTCTTCTTGCCACTAACTAATCTTAGCCCAATAGGTGATAATAGGCTAAGAGCAAGCAGTGCTGGTTTTTAGAACCATAGATACCTCAACTGAACAATGGAGTTCTGGTTACCTGTTATTCTATTATGCATCCTGGACTCTGATTTTTCTGTTCTGTTTTCTTCACATTCTTTGATCTTACCAAAGCTATCCCTGATCATTGGGAATTTGGGATGCGATCTGTCCATCCATATTTGGTACAGGAGATGGAGATATTACAAGAAAATCGCTTGGACCAATAAAGGTATTCTCTGAGAAGGACCTATCAAGAGAAATAGAAAGAGTAGCATCTACTTTACATCCAGATAATGAATGGGCAATACGAATAACTGCAATGCAAAGAGTGGAAGGCTTAGTTCTCGGAGGTTGTAATTCCTGCACATTTCTGTTTGTATTGATCACTATCATTGTACACATTGGGTAAGTTGAAGATTTTTGTGATTTTTGTCTAATAGTAATTTGTGCCAGGTGCTGCCGACTATTCAGCCTTCCCTATGCTCCTAAAGCAGCTTGTGACCCCACTCATAACCCAGATTCTGGATAGGAGATCAAGTGTTGTGAAACAGGTCTGGATGTTTAGTTTGTTCGTCTTTGTAATAATGCAACCTATTTCACTGTTTGAGATAAGAGAATGTTGCTTGTATGTACTGCAAACCATATAGTTCCCATAGATGTACTGTAGGCAAACCAAAAATAGATATATTGACTTGGTGAGCGACTGCCTTTAAACCTTTGGTATTGAACAGACCATCTTTCAATCATATTTTGGGCGCTCATTAATCCAAGTGTTTTCCAATATTTACAGGCATGCCATTTGCTAAATTTCTTATCAAAAGAACTGCTACGTGACTTTGAACCGTGCGCTGAACTGCTTATTCCGGTATGTTGCTAACCTATTTTTACATCTGTTGGAAGTTAACAGTATCATCCTGGATACTTCTAAAATGACCTCGTTACCATCTTATATTTGTAGGTCCTTCTTAAGAATGTTGTGATCACTATTCATGTAATTGCTGAGTCCTCGGATAATTGTATAAAAGAGGTAATATACCGAAGAAATTTTGTTTTCCATTTGATTTCATCATTTTTATGTTCATTACTTCCAAATACAGATGCTGCGGAACTGCAAAGTAGCTCGTATTCTACCAAAAATTATTGAATTTGCAAAGAATGATAAAAGTGCAGTTCTCCGTGCCAGGTAAGAGAAACACAATATTATAGTATAGCTATAATCTTGGATGAATGATTAAAAAGGCATTTGCTGTTGTAGGTGTTGTGAGTACGCAATATTGATGTTGGAGTTATGGGTTGATACTCCAGAAATACAGAGATCAGTTGATCTGTATGAAGAATTCATAAAATGTTGTATAGAAGATGCAACTAGTGAGGTATTTATACGGCACGATTATTTGAAATGTATGAAAGGCACTTACACATTTCTTCCTTATCTTTTCCATCCTCCTTTTACCTTTGCAGAAACTTTTTAGTGGATTTTCTTTGCGTTATATATCACATATATTTAGTTAAATGTACTGTACACCTCAAATGCATAACTACTAGCCATGAATTAAGTATCTTTTCGTTATTACCAAAAAAAATAAAAATACATACCACATTGCGATGACAAAAGGATTGAAAGGAAAACCAGGAAAAATAAAAGGTATAATGTAATTTTTAGCCACTGTATAAGATAAAATACCTGCATAAAAATAGTGATTTTTCCAGTTTCTTAAAAAAAAGGGTAATCTGGAACATTGGTCCTGGAAATTTTTTCAAGAACACATCTCAACCTTTGATTATGGTTAAGGCCATAATTTAGGCAGATGGTTCACTATATTTCACTAAACACTTACATTTTTGTGCACTGCATTGCACTTAAACTAGTGGTCCTGTGTGGATGTTCTTTTAATGTTCATCTTGATGACTTAATCAGAGATTTACACTGATTTTCCAATTCGAAGGTCCGATCAAGTGCTAGAGCATGCTACAGAATGTTTTCAAGGATTTGGCCTGAACGTTCGCATCAGTTGTTTTCATCGTTTGAATCATCCAGGCAGAAAGTATATCCTCAGATTTAACTGATATATTTACCTAATTTGTTCTATAATTTAACATTATTTTGTTGAATTGCATAGATGATAAATGATGAAGATGCTGAGACACAGCAAAGGCATCTTTCTCCTGTAGAAAGAGTTAAATTGATGCAGCCTCAATCTAGTTCTTGTAATTCAACTGAAATTGACAAAGTTGTCAAGGTCGATTCTGGAACATCGTTTTCTTCTGTAGACCTTCAATCAGTACAAGTGAAAGCATCCGTTCAGCATGATGATATGACCTCAAAAATTCAGCCTGAAGGCAAAACTGATGGCACTACAACTACTGGAAGTTCATTTAAAGATACCAGTACGTTAGAAAAAGAAACAAGCCCAGACAAAGGCCCTGATCCTGATAAATGTGATTCAGGTATATGTCATGCAGAAATAATTTATTTATATTTTATCTGCTAGCAAATCAGGATCCATTGACCAAGTAATTGAATCCAGCCAATACTGCAGGTGTCAATTTATCATCTTGTGATCCATCCTCTGCCACTCAATTTATACTAGAACCTACTTCAGAATTGCTACCGTCTGATGCAACTGTTGTAACAATTGTTCAAGACAAGGCTGAATGCAGGCCAAATACTGAACAGCTGACTCAGCAAGTTCAAGTTTTGGGACATCCTTCTGATCTGCTGAACCGTTCACCTCCTGTTAGTTTGAAAGAATCAGGAAACTCGCTGAAACATAACCCTATTCAAGTGAACTTTGATGGTAGCTCAGGTGGAAAACTAGGAGCTCAGAAAGTGAAGCATCATACTAGCGCTCCTAATAAGAGTGTTGTTCGTAAGGAGCCGCGGAACAATTACATTCCCAACTTCCGGCGTCCTCTCTTGAGTAAGCAGATGACAAACTGGTTTTATGCCAGTAACAGAAGTGATTTAGATGACAAGCAACTCATTTTGGGTGAAATGGTCAGCAACATGGATGTGCCCTCCTCTCTCACCGAGGCACTTTCTTTGGGTCTTAAACCAAAGTCAGATTGGATGATGAGGGTATACGCATTCAATTTCTTAAGACAATCTTTGCTAGAGCAGGGACCAAGAGGCATTCAGGAGGTTGCACAAAATTTTGACAAGGTTATGAGGTTTGTTAGTCGTTACCTGGCTGATCCTCATCATAAAATAGCACAGGCTGCTCTCTCATCACTTTCAGAGATCATGCCAGTTTTTAAGAAGCCTTTTGAACATTATCTGGACAAGACTCTGCCTCATGTTTTCTCTCAGCTGAATGATCCAAAGGAATCCATCAAGCAGCAGTGCTCAGCAATTTTGAAACTTGCAGGTGAAATCTATTCCATTGATTCGCTCTTACCGGCCCTACTTCGTACACTAGAAGAACAGAAATCTCCCAAGTCAAAATTGGCAATTATTGAGTTTGCAAACTCTTCTTTTGTAAAATGCACAGTCAGTTCTGACAACTATTCTAGCAGCAGCTTCCTTAAGCCATGGCTTGAAAAGCTAGCTCTTTTGTTCAAGGACAAAAACAGTAAGCTAAAAGAGGTTAGCGTTGCTGGTTTCTCATCAATCTATTCTCACTACGATCCTGCATCTTTGTTAAGCTTTCTAGTTAGCTTGTCAATGGAAGAACAAAAGAGATTAAGACGGGCAATAAAGCAGTTGATCCCTACAATAGAGAGCGACTTGGAAGAGTTTTTGCAACAAAGGAAACATAAGCCAAAGGTGCCACTATTTGATTCTTTTGTTGGTGCATATCAACCTTATGCTAAAGGTTTAGTCATAAAGCAAAATAAGCACCATCTGCATGCCACATATCAGTCTGATTGCCTTCAGGCTGATGATGTGTTCGATTCTGCACTCCACTGTCTCCCAAGAATTTCTTTGGAAGTTCGTGAGCGACGCGCTGGGAAAATTGAATCTGAATCTTACGATGAATCTAATGGTCATGATGCTGAAATGATGGACAAGAAATCTAGTGATACAAGGTCGAGTGACCCCCCTAGAACATTTGATTATAATGTGATATCAGATAACACAGTTGAGAGTCCAAGAAAAGAGGGTACTGACATCAAGAGATTTGAGGAATCAAACGAGAGTGAACTGAACATAACTGTCAGAAATAGGAATGTCATATTGAATAGCTGTCAAGATCATGGACCAAGCATTTCCAGGACATATCATCAGGTTTCTAACTACTTGATTGACCCGCCTAATGTTTTGTCTGATCATTGTTTTTTTTAGATTATTCCCATTTCGGTCAGTCTATTTTCTTTTGTGGTTTCTATTATACAGTATGATCACATATATTATTTTTGATAAACAGGATGAAATGAGTCAAATGGAAGAAGTTCCAGAGATAAATGGCCCTTCCGTGTCAATCAAGGTTAGATAAGGCTTCGATCTGAAGCTTTAAGTGGCATTGTCCTGTAATTAGTCCTGCTGTCTTTTTTCTAGGGAATATGCAAAATGCTTCCGTACTATTGCATTGAGATAGAAAGCCTTTTGCAAAATGATCTAACTATACATAGGGTATAGGCATTAGATCCAGCAACCTGAGAAAAAAAAGTATTCTTTTTAACTAGTTCCCTTTTCAGAATTTACAACAGATGTCCTCTTCTCTACTTGAGATGCTTGATGATCCAGAGGAATCCACCAGAGAGCTTGCACTTACTCTATTGGTTGAAATTCTTGAAAAGCAAGTAAGTGTTTCTGAAGTTATTTAAGAGTGTGTTCTTGGTGTGGCATCATTTAAATGCCATCTTCCATGAAAATGACATTTGTCATGGCCATGTAATCCAGCGAAAGGCAATGGAGAACTGTATCGATACTCTTATAGTTAAATTGCTGCATGCAACCAAAGATGCTGCCTTGAAGGTACTGCACTGACAGTGTTCTTTTCAGCTTGCAGTTCTTGATGCCATAAAGTTATTGCCCTCTCAAGCCTTTTATGACATTGTCATTGCAGGTTGTAAATCAAGCCCATATCTGTTTGACAACGGTGGTTACTCAATTTGATCCGCTGACATGCCTAAGAGTATGTATTATTTGTCTTTGGGATATTTTATTTTCCCTTTTGTAGTAGTTGGTATCTTAAGTGTTTAATCCAAATAAGCAGGCAATTGCTTCTCAGTTGGCCAACCAGGATGAAAAAGTTCTTATTGTCAGCATCAACAGTTTGAGCAAGGTACTCCTAACCCCAAGACTGCAGTTGATATATGTCAATCTTTTTTTTTAAAAAAAAGGAAAGATATATGTCAATCTTGTGTATGGTAAAATGGCGAGTTCAGTTCTAACAATATTTTGGTACTAGGCTAGTAGGCTAAACCATCAAATTATATGGTGAAAGAGCACATGTTTAATCCTGCATTTCGTTATCTGTGGATTATGACTTTCTTGTTTACCTCCACTTTTGTGATATCATATTAGTTGAGTGAGCTATGTACGCAATTTTTCTTCTCTTTGTTGCTAATTCTCGACTTCTTCCTTTATCTGCAGCTTGTTATTCGATTATCACAGGACAATCTTATGGCACATTTGTCGATATTTCTTCCTGCACTCCTGGACGCCTTCGAAAACCATAGTCCATATGTCCGCAAGGTCATTCATTCCCACTAACTCTCACAAATCCTGTTTTAAGATCAGATACTATTTCTCATAAGTGAATCTGAAAACTTTGTTCTTATTATTCTTCACCTTTCTCAAAATTCTGGCATCAAAGAGGTTATGGCACAATCAGAAATACTTTTTTTTTAAAAAAAAATGGAAATAGATTCCACTTCATAATGAGCGTAGCCCTTGTTCAACTACATTGACAAAAAAATTCATAAGAAGTACAGCTACAAGCCTGCAATGTTGAGGTGTTGAGCTTGAGCATCTCCCAGTAGAGTTTATTCAGAATCCACGAGCATGCCATATCGATCCTTATATATGTTTGTATTAGCCCCTTCAGTTTTATGGGCCAGATTCCACTTTAGTCTTAACTGATCTCAGCACAGTTCACGAGTACTTTTGTATTTGGATTCAGTGGGCTGTGGGCATCATGCGGCGTTGTTCCTTTGGACCTTGGATTGTTTGCAAGGCCTTGGCTTTGTAATGTCATTTGTGCCCCCCTGAATCTGCTTTACTATATTTGTGCTACTCAACACAGAGATGGATATATTCTCCAAGAAAAAGCAAACAAAAGAAAGTAGCATGAAACATGCAAACAAGCAAAGAATTCATTCATGCACCCTGTACTTTCCAATTAAGTTCATATTTCATCGAGATTTTTTTGTCCACAGCTCTATTTGCTACAAGTAGCAGAATGCTCATCATCCTGTGTGCTGCCATTATATTGCAGGCTGTGGTGTTGTGCTTGGTGGATACGTACCTGAAGCTCGGGCCAGCGTTCTTGCCGTATTTGGAGAGGCTGGACAGCGCCCAGCTGCAGCTGGTAACCACGTACGCCAGCAGGCTGTCCCAGACGAGCTTTATTGCTGTGGACGCTTGATGCAGGCAACCCAGCAGCAACAGCAGCAGCAGCAGAAGACGCAATGCTTGTTTCAACGATAACTCTCCACCGTTGGTTAGCCTTAGCCTTCTCTTTCTTTTTATTTATGGCCATGTGTGCACAATAAGGGCAGCAGCTCAGCTCTCTCCCCCTTTCTCCAAATTTATGAGCATAGTAGAATAGATCTCTATACTGTAAATCATAATTACCTGTTTTTACTACCCAGAAATGAGATACATGCATGTAGGCAGTGCAGATTGTACAACCAATGGAAGAATAGTAGTACTAGCATTTTCATCCTGTTTGCTACAGCTTATGTGATCTAAAGGAAAGGAAGAAAAAAATATAATGGGTGTGCAGTTCATAGGCTGTGAGATTTCCAACTTGTCCAGTTGCTCCTTTGGCCGTACTCCACAGGCATGTGCCTGATTTATACTATTATTACATATATGACATATGTGATCTATTTGTAATCCTGTGCACGCTGGCAAATCTCGCAGATACTATTACTACTACCACATTTGGGATTGAGAACCCAATTCTCAAATGGCCATCTAGAGTTCTGAATACACACAGTGGCAGAGACAAGTTGAATGAATTTGGAAAGATTAATACTACTACTAACATGTTCTTCGTCCATTGCAGAGACTGTGACAGCCAGACAGGATGGCATTATGTGAGTAGAAAACCAGTAAAAGAGTAGACTAGATTAGCAGTTACTGATAATCAGATTGTGCTTAGGCAGGCGGCCGGCAGCCATATGAATGATGTGGTGTGGAGGACAATGGCGACTTGGGGGTCGCAGAAAGGCGTAGTAGAGACTAGAGAGAGAGGTCCAAGGCAGTTAAGCTTGCAGGAAGGCAGAGGCAGAGGCAGAGGCAGCACAGGCACTGTGAGAGCACATGCACGTCTCAATGATAGGCGCCACCAAACACCCAAGTTGAGGTCTTAAGCAGCAGTAGCAGCCATAGCTTGGCCCAGGCCTGACCTTAAACGCGACAGGACGAGGTAATCAAGAAACGGGATTAAGATTAGCCGAGAGGCTAATCTAATGCAGATGGATTTGCTGCTACTACTCTAATGGTGGCGTGGATGACGAGAAAAAACATTTGTCCATGCCAATTTGCCCCCTGCTACACCAATCAAAATAGAGTTAATTATAAATATACTAGTCGTAGGTTCGAGTTGTATGAAGGTAAAAATTTTCGTGGCACGTTTTTCAAACTGTTAGACGGTTTGTTTCGTGTGAAAACTTTCTATATGAAAGTTGCTCTAAAATACTTTTTTCATTTTAGGTTATAAGACTTTCTAGTATTGCCCACATTCATATATATGTTAATGAATCTAGACATCATATTAATCTATTTTTCAAATTTATAATAATTAAAACTCAATCAATCATACGTTAATAGCACCTTATTTTACGTAAAAATCTTCATCTTCATCTTCACCTTTATTACTTCCTCCGTTCCAGAATATAGTAAACTAGAACCGGATTGAACGTATCCTAGTACTACAAATCTACGTTTCATCTAGTTATATGTTGCTATATTTTTTTTATACGGAGGGAGTTGAAAAAAGAACACCACCGTAGTAGCGGTGGATAATCTAGTGGCAATGGAAGAGGGGGAGGAGTAATAATAATCTTGGGGTGGTAATGGCAGTGGCAATGGCAATGGTGGTGTACTACGCCGCTTCACTGGACGCGGGTGCCGCGGCCCATTAATGAGCCTTCACGTGCTCTGCCACGCCCCCACCTCCTCCTCCTCCTCCTCTTCTTCCTCCCCATCTCTCTCCTCTCCCTCTTCCTCTCTCCTTTCCGTGTGCGCCATTGCAACCCAGAGAGGCAGACCACGCACACTGCACTTGGACACGAAGACGAGAGCGGTTTCCGGTCTCTTCCCCCCAACCACCATTCCCTCCTCTTCCCGTCTCCGGCTCGCCGGAGCGCGAGAGCTGCTGCTGCGGCGGCGTGGGCCCGATCACCGGCCGGCCTCCTGCTCCGCCGCCGCGGCTGCAATGGCGCGCTAGCTAGATCCGACCCATCCGGCGCGGTTTAATACCTCGGTGTATCTCTCCGGTCACCGCCGGCGGCGGCGACGGCGGAGGCGGCGGTTGCGGGCTCGCCGGCGGCGAAGCAAGCGGTGCAGGTATGAACAAAAAGAGAGGAAGGCTAGTCACTCCCTCTTTTTTGGTTAATTTAGTTTTGGTGAGAGCGTATTTCGTTTGCCGTTTTCGGGGAGGGAGGGAGGTGACCGTTTCCTTCCCTTCCGTCGCTTTCGTCTCCAAAAGCGGCGCCTTTTCAGGTGGGATTAATCAATGAATCCCCTCTCGCTTTCCCTAATCTTTTCTTTTCATTGCCGCTGTTTGTTAATTTGTTTGATATGATAGGAGTAGTAATAGGAGTAGGAAGAGGAAGAAGAGCTCTCTCCTCTCCTCTCCTCGTCTTTAATGGATTCTACTGGTACTACTTCTTCTACTACTAATCTTGTTCGTCTCGTCTTCTCCTACCACCTACCAAATCAATCCCATCTGCTGTCTACTACTAACCGGATCCATCCATGGGGACCATGCCGATCGATCAACTATTTCCTCTCCCGCCTCTCGCATTGGCTACAAACTGCAAAGCAAAGTAGTAGCAAACATGATCTCCTCCTGCCCACTTCTTCTTCTTCTTCGTGGCATTTCCATGGATTCATAATAATAGCCCCCAATCACGGGACATCCATGGATTCTTTAACTTTGGCTTTGTTCCTGATTTTCGCCGCTACCCACCTCTGGCTTTGATTTGGTTGGGCCTTTTACCACACATCCATTCTCTATTTCTCTCTCTGGGTAAGAAAAGCCGGTGCCTTTCTGAGGAGAGAATGCGAGCTGAGCTGAGCTTTCTTGCGGCTGCCTGCTTTCCCTTTCGTGTGGATTTGATCTCCCCGGCCGGACGCATCGCCACCCATGTCGTCCCGTTCCGGTAAGAAATTTCCCACCTTTCGCGGCGCGGTTGCGACATGTGCAAGCTTAGCTTCTCTTACCTGCATTTGCGTGATGCTGCTGCAGTATTTTAATTTGGAGATTACCCAGGGCAAAAAAAAAAAGAAGAAAAAAAAGAGGCAAAGCTTTACATATAGCTTTGCTTTTGCTACCGTATTCTTTTCTGTGCATCTTCTTTGGCTGCTACTACTACTACTGTACTGTGGCCTTTCCAGGCCCCGGGGTGAAGTGTGATGATTAGTTCTTGTGCCATCTCGCATGATAGTTCCCTGCATTTCTCTCTCCCTGCCATATTGTTTGTTCTTCTCCTCGGGGATGCGGTGGGGGTGAGTGCATTTCACGTGTTGATTCCTTGCTTCCCACTCGTTGTTGTTTGGGATGCAGTTGTTTCTTTCTTTGTTCGTTTCGTTCTTGGCCGGTTTGTCTTGTCTGGTTCTTCTCTCCTCTCCCTCTTCCCATCGTTCAAAAAAAGATAAAATTTGGAGCTGCTTGATTGTTCAGTGTGAATTTCGAACTTTGAAATCTTGGTGATACTTGCGTATTCTCGTGATATATCATGTATGCTATTTTGGATATTTGCTTGCAGTGTTGAGAGATGAGAGGGGTTCAAGATAGGAAGCAGAAGAAGAAGCAGGACCTGCAGGTTCTCGGGCCCTTCCCTGGATGCTTGGGTAGGATGATAAACATGTTTGACCTCAGCAATGGCGTGGTCGCGACCAAGATGCTCACAGAGAAAGCGCATAGAGATGGTATGCGTCTTCGTCTACTTCTGTTTCCCCCTTCTTGTTATGCAAGATTGGTGCTAGACCAAGCTCTGATGCAATGCAGCATACGCCTTGCAGTTTCTCCAGCAGGTAAAGACCGTGGTAATGCTTTCAAGATGGCAATTGGTCCATTCTCATCACAGATAGAAGATAAAAAGGTTAGTGAATTGTCTGTCCCCCTTTGTTTCCTGTTGCTTTTGAACTACAAACGAACTCAAGCATAACCTGGTACTTAGTATGTATATGTTTTTATTTGGTTTTACTACAGAGAGATAGTCAGCCTAGAAAGCAGTCCCCAACTAAAAGATTGAGCTCACCAACTAAAAGATCTGGTGAGGCTCCTGTTAAATTGCTCATGGAGCAGGACATGTGGAAAGAAGGGATGTCTGGCGAGGAGCCACTGAATGTTGTTGCCAGATTGATGGGTCTAAATGATGCTGCCGGCCACCAATCTGATCTGAAATCGGGAAAAAGATCAGACAAGGAATATCGATCTGGTGGTTTTGATGAGAACAGTCGGAATCTCAGACCAAAGAAGGACAGCAAAGGCCACCCAAACCAAAAGGCAGGAACACACAGTGAACCATGCAGTGGTTTCAGTGATCAAACTTTAAGAATGAATAGCAGCAGGAATAAACACCAAGGGAAGGAGCCTTCTTGTGAGAAGAGAATGACCCTTGTGCGTGAAAAATTTGCTGAAGCAAAACGTCTGGCTACAGATGAGAAGCTTCTCCACACAAAGGAGTTCCAAGAAGCATTGCAGTTTTTAAGCTCAAATAAAGATCTGTTCTTGAAATTCCTTGATGAGCCAAATCCACTGTTATCACACAACAATTATGAGTTCCAACCTGATACCCCACCTTCGGAGACAAAGCAAATAACCATACTGAAGCCATCAGACTCAATCAAGAGAAATGGCAACACTCTTGTAGGGAGGCAGCTCTATTCAGACGGAGATGAAAGTGAAGGGAACAGGTGCAGGCGTCATCAGAGTTTAAGTGTTTCCCCAACAAATTCAACATTGTCTGAACCAACAAGAATTGTAGTACTAAAGCCAGGACTTGTAAAGTCCCAGGAACCCAAGATTCTGAGGTCCCCTTCATCATCATCAACTGCAGCTGATAGTGAAGATGATAGTATGTCGGCAGTTGATGAGACAGTGCCAAGCTCAAGAAGACTGGCCAAAGAGATCACTTGGCAGATGAGGATGCGTTTGAAAGACAAGCAGGATGAAGAAAACCTACTCTCTTATGAGTTCCATGATATTTATATTGGAGATGACTCCTTCAGCAAGTCAGAAGTTGAGAATGCAAAAGAAGTGTCTGGTGAAATAAGTGAGGATTTGGAGTTCGGTACTCCTACTTCTGGCCGTTCCTGGGATTTCCTGAGCAGGAGTGGCAGCCCTTACTCTGCATCATGCTCTAGTCAGACATCCCATCGGCGTGAACCATCAGTGGTCAGAGAAGCCAAAAAAAGGATTTTTGAGAGATTGTCAATTGTATCATCCACCGTCGGTGGTGAGGAAGAAAGGGAAGCACGCAGAAGTATGGGCACACTAGGTGAGATGCTTACCATTCCAGAAGTCAAGAAAGACCAAGAAGTGTTTGGGGGAGTCACATTGGAGAACCCATCACCTGAGATGGATTCCGAAGAACCGTTCTTGTGTTTGCCACGGTCTCGATCTGTTCCGATTTCTTTGTCTTTTGGAGGCACTGAGCTAAATGGAGTAGCGACCGGTTGTCAGGAAGCCGAGAAGGAAAAGAACAGGAAGTCATTATCATTTAGGGAAAAGGTTTCCAGTCTGTTCTCTAAAAATAGGAAAGTGGCTCGGGGGAAGCTAGATCCATCTGGAATTCCATCAACTGATGATAGACTCAAGCATGGAAATTCTGCTACTGTTAATGATTTCAGCGAAAACGCTGATCATTCTGCACTGGACAATCCGCTTAACTGTACTATACAGAATGTCGATGATATTTCTATGCCAAGGCTCATGGCTAGTTCTTGGCACATGAATGATATGGAAAACATGCCTGCCAAGGTATTGAGCATGTTATGCTCTGCTCAAACTTACTTTACCGATTTTATAAAAAAAAAAGGCTTGTATATGTTTGTGCCCTTTCTTCTATAGTCATCCAAAGTTCAAAATATGAAATTTTGGCTCTATTTTGTCAGGATATTTCTTCCATCCCGGTTATTGGTGCCCCAGGAATCTTTGGTGAGTCACAGGACCAACCAAGTCCTGTGTCTGTACTAGATGGACCATTTCTCTCCGATAACAGCAGGAGCTTGCTGTGCTCATCTGAAAGTTTCATCACCGCATCCCCACGTAAGCTGAAAACCCTTTTCATCCAACTATGAAATATAAACAGTTCTTCGTAATATATATGTAAATGACATCTGGGTGTGTGTGTGCAGAAGCTTTGTCGAGATCTCCACTTATCGGATCATTTTCACGCTCACTTTCATGGGAAGATCCCCCACTGGAAGTCATGTCGCCAAATTCCTTGAGACTATCAAGGCTTTTCTCTAAGGCTGACGAAGATCAAGACTCATTGACATTTATCCAGAAGTTAGTCTGCTCTGCTGGCATAGATAGAGAAGGTTGCATGTTATCCGGTCCTTTGGAACTGTATTTGCTTGAGAAGTTCTCAGATTACCAAGAAGAGGGAACCAAATTACGGGAAAGGCGGTCGAAAGAGAAGTTTCTATTCGATGCTGTCAATGAGGCACTCACAGAGCTCACTTGGACTGCAGAACTGATGGCGTATCCATTGGGAAGGTCATCTTCTTTGGAACGCAAAGATTGTGAGAATGCTTTCAGTAACTCGGCAGCTGATGAAATTTGGCGAGTCATAAGGAACTGGTCGATTCTTGACAAGTATCCACCCGGAGAAACTATTGAAAGAAACCTCCTGGTGGAAATGATACTGAAGAGAGAGGTGTTGGAGGCGGCCAGCAGCGACACGACACGATTGGAGACATTCGAGCTCACCAGTATGGTCTGTACAATGGTCTTGGAGGACCTGATTGCAGATGCAGTTGTAGATCTGAGTGCCTGACTAACAACTAGCGAGGTACCTCCACTTTTCTAACCACTAATTTTGCTTATGCCTCCTAACATTGCTGTTTCACGCGATACTTGCTGCTGTAACACTGCTTCATTCATTCACATCACCACAGAAATGCATGTGATGCCAAATGTGCCTTTTGCCTAATATATGTCCTTTATTCTTTCTTTTCTTTTATTTCCTTTTCTATTTTGAGAGGGCCTTTCTTCATTCTGATGTAGAAGTGTGCTGTAAATAGCTTGGCCTGCTTGAAAAATACATTTTGTCAGTATTGTTGATATCCTTTTAATCCACGAACAACACGAGACAAAATAATTGATTCCATTCGTCTCTAGTGAGCTGTTGGTGTTGCTTTGCTTGTGGTCAGTGTTGTCTCATTCGAGATTGAAAAGTAGCCTACAAACCAACAGAGTGTAATATATTAATTGCTTCATTTGTTATCACCCTGACCAATGTATGATCTGATCCATGAGACAAAAAAATCCCCAGCATGTCATGTGTTCACGAGTGTCACAGGGCAACGTAACCTTTGCTATGTTGCATGTCAACTGTGATTTATATAATGTTTAATACACTTTGTTTACTTCAATCATAGTGCTTATAGCCTACCGGTCTCAACAGTAAGACAAATGTTGATTGGTCATTGCCCATTGGCATGTTAATGGTGAATCAATCAGACAGACAGCCAACTTTGTTAATGGTGAATCAGACAGACAGCCACTGTCTTCTCCGTGATAATAGCATATTTTGGGTTTTGCTAAAAAAAACATAGAAAAATTCACTGGAGAATCTCTTGGTGTCACATATCGAAGTTACAAGTGGGAACTACTACTAGTTTTCATTGAACCTGAAACAACGGCATGAAACATGGATTCATGGTGCATTGTGCAACTCTAGCTTATATAATTTTGACCCCATGTTGGTTGCTGCAAACTGAAGAATCCATGTTGGTTGCTGGTGTTCATACTGCCTGATTGAGTAGTGGATTAGGGGATTGTGGTGGCTGAGTGGTGTCCCTGTCCATTGGCATGTGGGCTACTGTGGCTTCATGTGGGTGTGTCACTGGGACCCACATGTCAGTGACCAGATACTACTACCTCACAACCACACCAACTGGCACAACTGGAGAGCTGTTGCACTTGCAGGTTTCTGGGGACCTGAAGGAGGAGAGGAGGGCCAAGGATGGTCAGTTCACCCCTGTTCATCTTTTTTTCACAGGCCAAAGCATGTGAAATTTCTGGAGCATCCTGCTGTGTAATTTCAGCATCCTGATGGCTGCTTTGCAAGTTGCCACTGCTGCTCATGCTCAGCTCGACACAGGCTCTCTTATTTTTAGGGAGTGTCATGGCAACTGTTGTTTACATTGTCTCTCTTCAGTACTTCAATAAATGAAAAGGATGAGAAATAGTTTTTTACTACTATGCTACTACATGGGAAAGTAGTTTCAGTGGGTAAAAAGTTCTGATCTTTTCTTCTGGCTTTCTGCCTCTCTGGTCCTTGTGGTGTTTGTTGCAACGCTCCACTTTTCTGAACTCTCCTCCTACTAAACAACAGATTTTACTCCATGTGTGGCTGTGCAAAGCAGTAATAGAAAAAAAAAAGGTGTACCCGTTGTCCGAATTCGTAGGTAGTAGAAGTTAATTGTTTCAAAGGACGGAAGGTGTTATACATAAAAGTTAATTCTTTTTCTGACGGAGGAGGGCGTACTCTCTCCATACAAAAACATAGTACTGATGAGACTTTTTCTAGTGTTCCTGTACTCGAAAAAGTTTCATCCAATACTTAGAGGCTGAGTTCAGTGTTGTTAATTAACGTGTGATTAATTAAGTATTAGTAAAAAATTAAAATAGATTAATATAATTTTTAAAGCAATTTTTCTGTAATTTTTTTATAAAATATGTACCATTTAACAGTAGTTTAAAAAGAGTGCACCTAAAAAATGTACCGTTTTGAGAGGTATAGCACAGTTTTTTTTTAAATGAAGGTATGCAATCGCAAACCTGTGGGCGCCTGCATTATGAGATCCTTGCTTGCAAATCTGCCAGTCGAAATTAATGCCTGGGGCAAACCTTGTTTATGATATGATGAACTTGTGAAGTTGTGAACAGTGCTGGGCGCAGTGTCATTAAGCTGTGAACTGTTTGTAGTGTGAGGAAATAGCGTGTACTCAGTACTCACTTACCGGCCTAGCTAAAGAGAAGAAGAAGCCGTTGGGATAGGGTTAGTTCACAATTCATTTATTAGGGCTCAACGGTTTCTGCTTTTTCTGAAGTGAAAAAGAGCTGCCTTTTTGTGATCTGTGGTGGTCTCTGCTTGTGCAGCTTGGCCTGTTCATCATCGCTGCCATTGGTGGCCTTGTGTTCTTCACGACCTTTAATATAGGAGTAGGAGTACTATGTGATCTGCTTTTTAGTTTTCCTTTGGGTAATTCATTGGCTACCTTTGCAGGACACTCGTGGAGTGATGATTGTGTGTGCAGTTCAAGTTGCACATACTCTAGGTTCTGAATAAATTTAGTAATTAATATACTTTGGTTCAGATTTTCAGACAAGTTTTCAAAATGAAACCGCTCAGTATACAATCCTGAATTTTCACTGAATTCTGACGCCGATTTTGTGGAAGTTTAGAGATGCAAAGTAAAGTTTTTTTTCCACTGAAGTCTGACGCCGATTTGGTGAAACTTTAGGGATGTAAGTAAAGTTCTTTTCCCACTGAAATCTGACGACGATTTGGTGAAAGTTTAGGGATGTAAAGTAAAGTTTCTTTTTTTCCAACGAGAAAGATGAAGGTAGCCTTTGCAGGTCAATGCAACAAAGGTTCACACTTTCACAGCCAAACTGGTTCTCATCTCGTTTAGAACTTGTTCAGTTTATAGATATTCTAATCCATAGAAATTGAAAAGGTAAATACACTTCAATCCTACAGGATTTTTCTAAAGGTCCGATTGGATGTAAAATTTTCAGCCTCTCCTGTACGACAGTTAGGAATGAAAAAATTAGTTTGTTTTTTATATTTTATTCCTCCAAACCGAATGGTAAAATTCACCCTTCGTTTTTAAATGTAAACTGAAAAAGCCCTTAGACTTTAGACGTGTACAGCTTTCACGGCCACGTGTCACACGACAGCGTGGGGCTCGCGCTTAGCTTTAGCTCGTACTTGCATACGTGTAAGTGATTAAGTAGTATAAGTACAAGTCATGTGCCTATCAGTAAGTACAGTACAGTATATTATACCGCATGCATATGCATGCACATACTCCCAGTAATCACGCCGATAATCTTCAGAGAGAAACAATTGCTGCGAGATAAACTAACTTGCAGCAGACAGTAACATATAGTACTAGTGCTAGTAAATTCATAATTTACACTTTGCACATGCAGTGAGTGAAATCAGAGAGCCTGCAGCAACATTAATCAAGCTCTGCATGTATGCCCGAAAGAAGCGGATCTATCAACCTATCAGAAAGGAAGAGTGCAATCCAGCAGCAGAAGCAGCAGGCAATCGATCGATCAGTATTTATTCATTCATTCATTCCAGTTCCCCTTCAATTCAGTTACTAACAGAGAAGCTTGATCCATGCATGCACAACCAGTAGTCCTAGCTTGCATTCAATTGAATCATGCATGGCTGCATGCCATTCAATTCAGTTCAGCCAAATACTGAACTAACCAAGGAGAAGAGGCCAATGCCTACAGACAACAACACCAAACTATGAATCATACTAGCAGCAGCTTGATCTATCTAGTATAATTGTGCAATCTCTCACCTTATCTGCTTCAATCCAGAAGTTCAGATCTCTGAGTGGTCCATCGATTGCATTTGCATCCCTCAGCCAGCACCCTCATACATACTGCATATGTTTGATTTAGATATTTAGATAAGTGAATGGATTATTGATGCGGATTATCTACTTATTATAGGAATTAATTAAATATTTTGATAAATATACTTAACAAATAATTTAAAACAGGTGGTCAAACACAATGCAGTTGAATAATTTTTTTTTTAGAAATCACATTGTTTTTAAGAAAACGTAAAACAAATAAGTGGTTCTAATAATCCGATGAATAAGCTGGAAAAAAAAACAGAGCCGACACTACTGGCCCATGTCTGGATACACACATGTACAAAAACACATAGATACACGCACAAATACAGTATTAGTACAGCACTATGCACATATACCGCTAGACAAGGCAGCTTTTGTGCCAAGGCAAATTTGCTGTCCTGTCCATGGCATCCAACTGGTCCAAACCTGCATGCAGATCAAACAGGATTAGTATTCAGGACCAGCTTGGGAAAAAGCAAGCAAGTAGCAAGATGTACACAAACATGCAGAGATCTAGTACAAACATAATAACATATACTGAGAGTGAGAGTACATACATGATGTTGCCAGGGCACTGCAGCAAATTAAGAACTCATCAACAAGCCATTGCACAATGATAGCCAGAGCTTAGCTAACTATAGATGATGAGACGAACAAGTGCATGTTATGCAGTAGTAGTATAGTATTTGCATGGATGCGCCCACACACATGCGACCACATCAATCGCTACCGATCAGTTAATGACAGCGTTAGATGTGTCCATGGATGATGAGGTCAAGCTGCAAACTGAACTGGATTTATTGCTTACATGTATATGTTTCTTTCATGCTTTGGCTTGGATTTTGATTTGATTCATATGTACTTCTCCTGCTACTGCAACAAGCTTGCAATGGTGAAAGTGAAACTCTCCTGGATGCATCAGGAAAGGGCAAAAGCCCAAGATAAATCGCTCTGCTTTTGAGTTGGTGTCACCATTAAGGTTGGCAGGATTCAGGAAAGTAACATGAGTGGTTGAGATGAATCTTAACCATGTACTGTACTATCTCAAGAACTTTGAGGACGATGCATGATTGATAATTAAAAAAAAAACTAAAGACTCCATTAATTCAACACACAACAAACTCACTCCTGCAAACCAAGTGAAGAAACAAAGTTCCTTCTCGCTTCAACTTATACAAGTACCCTAGTTGCGGTTGTTTACAATGTAGCAGCTGTTGTAACGAAGAGTTTGTATATTATATATTTCAGTTCTGCTCGAAAGAAGAAACAGCAGAGCTTCTGCTATTCGCTAGAGAGAGAATAAAAACGGCTTTTTATCAGGTTGGAACTGTCCTACAAGGTGCATTGTTAGCTTGTCATTAGTCGCGTTTTAGCACACAGAATGGATACCATAGCACTAGCAGCAGGATAGATGCATATGTATGGTCCATGCATGTTGATTGGTGTCTGTGAGTGAGTAACTCTGCTGCTTTTTCTCAATTGACTGCTTTGCTGCACAAAGGACCACACACAGAACTCTTGCAAGTTGCAACTACCATTCACGAGTCAAACTTGCTTAAGACTCTTGTAGAAATGTAGTTAATTACAACTACCAGTAGCAATGCATTTCTTTTTTTTCTTTGCACACACAATGCAAGTTGCATTGATACAGTCATACAGCTCAGGATTCAGAGTTTCCTCTAGCAACATATGGAGTAGTACTAGCCTAATATATCGAGTACTAGCTTTTTTTTTCTCTAATTGTTCATCGATTTTTGCTCGCAAATACTGTACCAGTTCGAAGTTTTCGCATGCACCAACCAATCAATCGAAACAACAGGTCGAAGAAAAAAAGAATCGGGGAGGGCGGCGATCGAGTACCGGAGGCTGACCCCGGAAGGGGCGGGGAGGGGAGGGCGGCAGCGGCGCCGGTAGGAGACGCCGGCGAGGAGGAAGCCATCGGCGACGGCGTGACGGCGGGCGGCGGCGGGAGGGAGGGTAGAGGTAGAGCGAGCCGATGAGGCAATCCAATTATTTGGGCCGTCATTAGTCCAAGCTTTCACCAACAGTTGGGCCTCAGACGAAGACAAATTGGCCAGTTGTTAGTAAAGTATAGCTAGAATAAGTCTACTATGACTCCCTCCTTTATTGCTCCTGATTGAGGGTGTGTTCGCTACTAGAGCTTCCCGCGCCAAAAACGGAGCGGTCTATTAGCACGTGATTATTAAGTATTAGCTAATTTTTTTAAAAAAATGGAACAATATGATTTTTTTAAGCAACTTTCATATAAAAACTTTTTGTAAAAAAACACACCGTTTAGTAGTTTGAAAAACGTGTGCGCGGAAAACGAGAGGGAAAAGTTGGAACCGGCAGTGCCGAACACACCCTGAATTGTCTTCCCAACTGCAAAACCTGTCTCAGTGAGTCGACCAGAGTCAACCTGTCACGTCAGCAGAAACCGCTTCATAAGGAGATCGTCTTTCGAAGATGTAGGAGCTGCTATAAACTGTTTTTTAGTTGAGGGAGGCAAAATAGACTTATTGCAATAAAGCTTGAGGAAGCCCATTGAGGCCCAACTGAAGCCCATAGGAACTCGCCCGGTGTGCTGCAGCCTGCAGCCGCCGCCGTCAGGTCTCGCCTCCGCCGCACTCTCCTCTCTGTCTCCGCCGATCTGCTCTGCCGCGACGCGCCGCCGGCGAGAAGGGACGGCCTCCTCTCCTTCCCGACCCCGCGCGAGCATCCAGTTTCGAGGTATTCCTCCTCGTTCTTCTCTGGTTGGATCGATGCGCCTGCGTGGCGTAGTTGGGGGATTCATCCGGACTAACTGATTTCTTTCCCCTCCAATTGGCGCATCCAGTTTCTTCTGGATTTCTAGGATGGCGACTCTGAGGAACCTGAAGATCAAGACGTCGACCTGCAAGAGGATCGTCAAGGAGCTCCGCTCCTACGAGAAGGAGGTGGAGAAGGAGGCGGCCAAGACTGCTGACATGAAGGAGAAAGGCGCCGACCCCTACGATCTCAAGCAACAGGTGAAGAAGATCTTTGTGCTTGCAATTGCAAGCCTTTTTCCCCCCTTTACTAACCTGCCTGTTAATTTGTCTGCATTATTCTGGTAGTAAATTGCAAGTGCAGTACTGTTAGGGAGTAGTACATATGCCGTGTATTGTGATTAAAAGAAGAATCTTATACTAGTATTTATCAAGGGCTTTTTGTTTCTCTTGTGAATGGTTGCTCCTCTTGTTGCTTCGTTATTAGTTGTGCTTCAATTAATCAGCAGTTCATCAAAATGATTAGGCAAAAGAAGTATCTAAGCCTTGTTAACAGTCTGGTTTATCCTTTTGTGTTTGTCAGTTTTGCATACATGTTGCCAAGAAGTGTTCTTAGTGCAATTATATCGCATTGATGTAATTGACTGAGATCAATGAAAACTTCCATTATCTAAAAAATATACATGTTTTTATCATCCATTCCACAATGGTTGTGGCATAGTGATTTCTGCATTATTTATGGTTGGAATCTATGGTGTCAAGTTATGCTTCGGTTGCATATTCCCGTGCCACTAATTCTAATAATTAACTTAATGGTTTGGCTTCAAGCTTTTCCGTATATATCAATAATGCAATATACCATGACTCACTGAACAAGTCAGTTGTTGGTTGTAATTTTGGCTTCTGGTTTTGTCCAATGACTTAGATTTATAACAATCTTATTCTAGTCCATTTACCCAGTAGAGAATAATTTCTTCCTTAAAAATGCATTTTTGAGATGTTTTGATTGGGCAGTCTATGTAATCATAGCAACACAGCATATGGATGGACATTGTTATAAACAGGGTTGTGCATTAAATGAACATGTGGCGGATGCATTCTTCAGAGTGCTACCATGTTCTCTGACAATCACATTATACAGAGTTTTACATATAGGTGTTGCAAGGCTTGTTTAAGACATCACAGTTCATATATGTCTGAAGAGCTCTAAATTTGATTTGATTTTTTTTTTTTTTTTTGTGTGTGTGTGTGTGTGTGTGTGTGTGTGTGTGTGTGTGTGAAAATGAGATTGGGAAGACTGTTGCTCAGTTCGTTGCAACTACATTTCTTTTTGAAGGAGCAAAGCTGATTATTGGTGGCGCTACATCTCTTCCAAGTTGCAATTCAATGTGGAACCCTTTGAACTTTATGTTAATGTCATTTACGCCTGCAGGAGAATGTTTTAGCCGAGTCAAGGATGATGGTCCCAGACTGCCATAAGCGACTTGAAACTGCACTGGCAGACTTGAAAGCAACTCTGGTATCGTATGAATTTTTTTCTGGCGACATTTAAATTCTGCATATCCTCTTCTTCAGTAACCACAACCATTGTTCTATTGCAGGCTGAATTGAAGGAATCAAATGAACAAGGTGCTGAGATTGGAGAGGCTGAGAGTACAATCACAGAAGTTGAAGCTGTCGTCAAGCCAACAGAAGATTGAATTCGTTTTTTATGAAATCCCTGCAAACCTCTGTTCTGTTGGGGCCATAGTAGCTCAACTAGTATTATGATGTTTGCTGTGAATTCATGTATCCATTTTGTGGTTCCTGAGCCCTAACTTGGAAGATCTGGCACTGAACCATCCTTACTTTATGTGCTTGCTTGTTCTTCCTGAAGTACACAGTTAAGCATGGTTGTGTCCACTTGCCTGCTTCTTCTTCCTCCTTTTCTTTGAGATTATTGTTAGAAAGTATTGGTTCGAGCCTTCGAAGGGCTTGGGAGAATGCGCTTAATCGTTTTTAAGTAATCAAGAGTTTTCATCAGCAAAGTCATAGAATTGCTATATAAACATTGGTTAATTTGCATATACAAGTGATACTCCGTTCTGACGAAAACGCTAACAAAAAAAGGGTTAAATTAGCAACTTGATCCATGTACGCACAATGAAACTGCAGGCTCTGTAGTCTCCATTAACACTGGAAAATTGCTAGTTAAAAATTGGTTAAATCTGCGTATATGTGTATAATTTCTATACAACGTTTAGCTGTACAATCTTCTATGAGTTCTATCATCATTTGTGATGTATTGTTTGCAAAAAAGGGAGAAATAACTGTTTGCAATCTCCCGTCGGAAGTAAGAAAAATCACTTCACAAAAATGCCTCCCGGATCAACCGTGCAAATACTCGCGATGACAACCGGCTCATGACCTCTGGTAGGATCTTCGACGAAATGCTCGGCAACACAGGTAGAAGCTCTTGTACAAGATACACAACATTTACATCCTGGCATCAACCCAAAGACAAAAAATCAGTAATCTTTAGATGTTCGATTTGTGGAGTGTTTCATTCAGTAAGACAAAAAAATCAGTAATCTTTAGATGTTCGATTTGCGGAGTGTTTCATTCAGTATACATACCCCATCAATTGTTGTTGGATTGTTCCCAGCTGTCAAAAACTTCACAACCTTCTCAACATTGTTCAAGATGACCCTGTCTTCCTCTGTGATTGTAGGAAGCAGTGCTCTAGCTCTGACAGGAACCATGCTGAAAACTGGGGTAGCATTTCCTAGCCCAAAAGATGCAGCAATTTGTATCAGTTGCTCCCTTGAAACTGCATCTATGGCTTTGACAATCTGCAATGCAGAGAACAAGAGGTCTCAATATGGAAGGCACTGGATTATCTTAAACAACATTCCCTGCAACATGCAAATTACTGTTGTTTGGTTTAAACAAAATACAAAAATGCTGCAACATGAGAGCTCACCTCATCAAGAATGAACTCCCTAAAAAAGTCGCCCCTCTCAGAGAGTAGAAAAGAAAGAGCAGCCCGAGCTTTGACTGGTTGCTCAGGCTGTGATATGGCCATTGGAAATGCAGGAACTAAACTTGTGCTTGGTAGAGTTCCTATCTCAGCCAGCTCAGCCATGCTGCCTTTCAAGTTCTCCCCACCACCACTCTTTGCTGCACGAATAAAATTCTCGAAAGCTTGCATGACATCAATGAATCTTTCTGCGTCGAATACACCTGTTTTGCCATATATTGTGTATCGCAAGGCGCTCCTTAGACGAGGTGACTCATCTGTTAGTAGTCTCTGCGATCGTCGAAAAAAATCAGAATCAATAATACAATAACATCAAAATCAACCTTCGATCCCAACAGACCAAAGAAAGAAGGAATATGCAAATCCTAGTATATATCTGCTTGCCTTTGTAGTTGTGTTATTCTAAGAAATGCAGCATGGAGTTGAATCAAATTCTAACCTGCGCAATATATGGGTATGCTTCATCCACAATGGCAAATTCAGGGTCACCCACCAAAGCTATACCCTCCAATACTCCAATGGCTCTGATAATCAAAGCAAAGTACGGAGGTATCCTGAATGGGTAATCAAATGTTATCTGTGCTAGATCTGCTGCTAACTCTTGAAAGTTTATATTCTTTGCGCCACCTCCTTCAAGTGCTTGATCAAAAACTTTGGCCAATACAGGCAAGATTGGGTCCAAGTTAACTCCCTCAGGGATGAAACCAAGCTTCACAAAGTCCTTGACTATCGCATCATAATCACGATGAATGAGGTGGGCTATTGCTTCAATCATTCCGTACTTTTGGTCATCTGTCAATTTAGTTACAAGCCCTACAAAAAGGAGGATATATTTCTTTCATCAGCATCAAAGGAGATGGAAACAAAACGAAGAAAAAATAGGTGGACCCAAAGGACAGTACAAAACAAGTGTATTCTTAGTCCTTTTTCCCTCCTTCAAATTGAAGAAGAGTATTTCCACGTAATGCTGACATTACCACTGAATAGATATTTAACTAAATAATAATGGACCATGGTTTACTGACTCCGCTCAGCCTTTCCTTTTTTATGGACTCGCATGCAAACTAACTAGTATAACTTTTGTCTTTTATATGAGAACCAAAGAAAAATAACAGAGCTGTGTGTGAGAAGTATTATCCATAATGTTGACTCACCAAAATCAAGAATAGCTAGTTTTCCATCTGGTGTCCTAATCATATTGCCAGGATGTGGATCAGCATGGAAAAATCCAGTATCAAGCAACTGCCAGAGAAACATAAAACGAGCCCAAGAAAATTGAAGTGATGTCTTGCGCAAATAAAGGTACTTCCATTCAACAAGCATATGCTACATTGACCAATGATTAAACAAAATGAGCTAACCTGTTTTAGGTAGCATATGACTCCTACACTGACCAATGACCCAACATCATCCTCTGTACTTTGTGACAGCTTCTCCCCATCTATCCATTGTGTAGTAAGAACTTTTCTAGATGTGTATTTCTGGTATGTCTTTGGTACAACGACCTGGAAGATTGTTAGATAAAATCATAAGTAGCTTGACAGTAAAACAAGCATGTATGTGTTGTAATAACATGGAATTAAGACAAAACAGATAACTCCAACAGTAAACAGATTTATCACTCGATATGGACACTAGAATAATTACCTGCGGAAGATCCTTTTTCATCATTTCAGCAAAGCGATTGCCATTTTCTCCTTCATTCACATAATCAAGTTCTTCGAAAAATCGAGCAGCCCACTCATCTACTAGGCCAACAACATCAATGGAGACCTAACAGTATTCAGTTATGGTTCAAAGGTGAGCTTTCAAATATAGTCTGGGCATCAGTTTTGACCAAGTAGAAGAAAATATTTACCTGCGGAAATCTCCTTAGTACCAGGCCCAAGTTTCTAATGATGAATAAATCAATTGTGACAGTTTCAAGTACAAACGGCCTCTGTACTTTCACAGCTACAAGTTCTCCGGTTTCTTTCAAGCGGCCCTTGTAAACCTGCCCCAGAGATGCTGCAAGATAATTCATAAGCATAGTCCAAGAACAGTGAGTATAATTTGATGCAATATAATTTCATCTGATAATGGTTTAATCATAAATGGTAAGTGCAGCACGCGGGCAATATTTAGTACAAGTACCGGCAGCAATTGGGGAAGGAGATAATTCAGAGTATATTTCGTGCCACGGCCGCCCAAGCTCTTCTTCAAGAAGAGTCATTGCAAGATCATCGGAGAACGAAGGAACCTTCACATAGCGGTAGATCAACCAGTTAGCAAATTTATAGCTCTCCTGGCACTTCTATGCTTTGTGAGATAGCAAGGGGAGAACACAGTAAGACAAACACAGAAATATTTACCTTATCACAAAGTTTCTGCAATTCAGTCATTGCTGCAGGGGACAGAATATCTGGTCGAATACTTAGTGCTTGGCCAAGCTTAATATAAGCAGGACCCAAAGATGTCACAATTTCCCTCAGCTCAATCGCACGCGCTACTTCATTCTATTGATAAGCATTGATCCACCCCCAAAAGGAAATGTTCTTTATCAGTTAGCAATTGGATTTAGACGATTCAAGATGAAAACAACAAGGTGGATATAGTAAATCAATAATTGGTACCTCCTTGAGCTTGTTGTTTATGAGGTCTGATATGAGATGAGAGATGAAACCACCAGCAACAGACAGCAATTGCACGATCCGTGTGGCGACGGCCCTCGGGCGCTTCCCCCAGTATGCAGAAATGATCTCAGGACTGTACACGAGAGGCAGCGCCTCATTGTTGTTCATGGATGAAACCTAGAGCCAAGAAAAGGGGGAAATGAAAATTTTGTTCTTCTATTAGACCTTAGTTGAAATAAACTGTTAATTAACGTGATGATTGAATTGTGTGGTTGGTGGGGCGGACCTCGACGAGGCGGAGGCGGACGTTGTCGTCGGCGAATTGGGAGTCGCGGAGGTTCTGGCCGCGGAGGCCGCGCATGAGCGTGGCGAGCTGCTCGTCCTCCTCCATCTGCTTCCGCACTCGCTGGATCTCCTTGGACACCTCCCCGAACCGCTTCAATCGCAAACACACAAACCACACCAACACAATCTCCACAATCTCAGCGAGATGAAACAGGTGTAAGAACACGGAAGATCTGACTGATTGAGCAGAGAGGCGATCGGTCTTACGGTGGAGGAGATGTCATTAGGGGTCCTCGTCCTCGACCTGGAGCGAGGCGCCGGGGCGGAGGCGGAGGGCTTGGGCTCCGTGGCGACGGCGAGGACGCGGCGGGATGGGCGCCGGCGCCGACGGCCCGGCAGCGACGCCGCGAGACCAGGCAGACGGCCGAAGCCACCGCAGTGCAGCAGGTGCGGCGCCGCCGACGCCGCCGCCGCCGCGGCCTCCATGGGCAAGAAGAAGAAGGAAGAAGCTTAGCTTCTTCGGCGAAGACCCCGAGGCGGAGGAGGAGGATGAATTTGCCGCGCAATAATCTTCCCTTGCAGTGCAGTGCTCTAGTTGTAGCAGTAAACGCGGGAGGCGCCGGAGCCGGAGTTGGACTGGAGTGTGGAGTGAGATGGCTGGCTGGCGCGCGGCCACGTGGCGTCACCGCGGGCACACGAGGTTCGTGTGCGCGGGAGGCGCGGACGCATGGGCGGCGCGAGAGCGGCCACCCCCACCAAAACCGGTGAGGAGAGGACGAAGCGCGATGTGTCCGCTTTGGATTCGACCACCCAGATTCCCACCACCTCAGGTAAAATGCCAATGCACCCAATAATGCTAGCACAGCTCTAGTGATTAGTGATTCCTATCTCCGGCCCATTCCATAAAAAATGAATTTAGCATAGAATATTATCGGAGAGTGAACTCCTCCACCAAGAAACCGTGAGGCCCCCATTTGTGAGTTCGGTCAGGGGCAGCGGGTGAGATTTGAGGGCTTGGTGAGCGGAACTTTGTGATCTTGAGGGTGTTAGGCCCCTCCAAGACGATGAGACAAAAGAGGTTTATACAGGTTCGGGCCGCTGAGAAGCGTAATACCCTACTCCTATGCATGATTGATTGAATGTAGAACACAAGTGCTTGGAGTTGCGAGACCCAAGCGCCAGTTCGCTCGGAAGTCCCCCCCCCCCCCAACTAGGCCTGGACCTCCTTTTATACCTCAAGGGGTTACCACATGGGCCCAACAACCTAACCTAACTCCGGTGGAGAAGTATTATAATCTTTGCATTAAATGCATGTCTTGTCTCTTGACTTGGGAAGCCAAGCACACGTCGTCTTGATGATGGGGCCTGTCAAATCTTGCCGCCTGACACGCAAGCAGCGCACAGGCGCACTACCCAGTCCCATCGGTCATTCGACCGGTCACAGACTGGTTGAGTATACTGCACGCCGCATTTGGCGCGACCGCTCGGGTCGCCATAAATGCGGGTAGGTGGGCACCTGTAGGCGGACACCTAACCCACCGTATGCGGTGACCTAGAGAGGGGGTCGGGGGGAGCCCAACCCCTAGTCACGGGAGGGGGTCGCCGCTGCCCGACCTTGGGCCCGATCCCCCCTTGGGGGAGGGCCACGTGGCGCTTGGGGCAGCCTTCTCCTTCTAGTCTCGGCCAGGGAGTGGCCGCCGCCCTACCTCGGGCCCGACCCCCCTCGGGGGAGGGCCACGTGGCATTGGAGGGCAGCCTCCTCCATCTAGTCTCTGGGAAGGAGTGGCCACCGTCCTACCTCGGGCCTGACTCCCCTCGGGGGAGGGCCACGTGGCATCGGGGGGCAGCCTCCTCCGACTAGTCTTTGGGGAAGGAGTGGCCGCCACCCCACCTCGGGCCTGACTCCCCTCAGGGGAGGGCCACGTGGCATCGGGGGGCAGCCTCCTCCGACTAGTCTTTGGGGAAGGAGTGGCCGCCACCCCACCTCGGGCCTGACTCCCCTCGGGGGAGGGCCACGTGGCATCGGGGGGCAGCCTCCTCCGACTAGTCTTTAGGGAAGGAGTGGCCGCCACCCCACCTCGGGCCTAACTCCCCTCGGGGGAGGGCCACGTGGCATCGGGGGAGGAGGCCTCCCTCTAAACCTGATACCCCCGGGCCCATATCATCGACAAATGTGATACATTACAGTATTATGAATCTAGACAGATATATATCCGAATTCATAAACTATGATATGTCATATCCTGTAGAAGGTTGATTTTCTATGGGACGGAGAGAGTAGTGCGCAATGCAATCATCTTTTCACGCTTATACTGATGGTAAGATGTGGAGTAACGGCTTATTACTAGCAACTTAAAAATTTGATAATTTACAAATATAATTTTTATATGTGTTCTTAATAATAATGTAAATTATAATAAAAAAAACCATTAAAATTAACTCTAAATTTAAGTTTTCATATTTAAATTTTAGCTTTTAGCTTATAAGCTTGAGGTAAACAATGGGAGTGCAATTCTTTACCGCAAATGGTTCAACGGACAGATATCACAAGTCACAATAGTAAGCACGAAAACAAGAAAGAGTGGTCGAAAAAGATGAGCTTTAATTTTTTTTTCTACCCAGTTGGTCTTTTACTAGAGAAACAGAAGAATAAAAAATGGATCTAGACAACAACAACAACACGATGTACAAGAAATTTTACAGACACCAGGAGACCACCCCACGTACAGCAGCAGCTCCAGGACACCCCCAAAGGTGATGTGCAGCAATAGCTACCTCCCAATTCATCGCGTTTTCGCAGCTGATGAGGTCCCGTTCTTTTCAATCGCCCGCTGCCTCGCACGCTCCATCTTCCGTTTGCGCCATTCCTCAAGAGCTGCAGATGTTTACACAAAATGGTAAAAGAAAAAAATTAGCATCAGCTTCTACATATTACCGAGGGAGGTAGAAGAGCAAAACGCTGCTCCAGCAAGCATGCAAAATAAACCGTTGTGTACAGACCAAATCACACTGCTATTGCATAATGGTATATTACCAATTGCTAGCATATGTATATATATGTACACCTGATGACTTCAGGATATGATTTGCTATGATCATTTTGTGTCTCTGCATCAACTGGCAGGATAGAATGGAATGGTGGTGAAATCACAATAGCTTGGTATTGCAAGCAGTTGTTTCATTCTTTCAGCTTTTCTTTTCAGCCCTGTCCTGAAGCTCTCTGATCTATAGCCCATCCAACTGTATTATTGAACTGTTCGGTTTAACTGTGCAACTGGTCTTTTTTTTCTTTCCATGAAATATATACTGTCAAATACTCGCAGCACAAGCCACAACTAAAGGGCCACATATTGACAGCAATATGATGGTAGTACTACAAAGATGTAACTGTCACAAGACTCACAACCATGTTTGCAAGCATCTAACTTCATTTTGTTCACATCATATGCTCCTCGGATCCGAACAGACATAGTACAGAAGATAAACTGAAAGAACAATGCAGCCCCAAAATATGAGGAGTGGTAAGAAACCAAGAATGAATTTACGAACCTTTTTGGCTGCTACCATCATTCCCTGCCCTTAAATCTTGCAACCTTTTTGATGCATCAACAGCAGCTGTCTGCTTGGCATCTTCTTGTGTCATCATGCCATGCTCACCATAAGCTTCTTGTTCGATTTCCTTCACCTATGTAGCAGAAATAGCGAAGTTCTAACTTTGATTAGCATCCCAATGAATTCTCTTTCAACCAAATCACGAGAAACACAATATACAATATACAGTGACTTACTCTCCTGATCAAATCCACAGGCTCCATAGCACGACGTAACTCTTCCGACTCCCATATAAACCGTAGCTGAGCTGCGGAATTGTAGCACGGGATCTTTCACTGAATTGAGTATATAACAGGACTGATCTCACATGATATAAAGGAAAAACTAGAATTTGTACTAAACGAAGAATGGTTGATCCCATTCTATAGGTTTTGAGCGCAGCTTATAGTGCTGTTCTCTACATTTGGGGTTTCCCCATATGCTCAGAGCTCATGAGGTATTTCGATTGGAAAAAAAAAGAGTGATTTTTGTCAGCTGCTCGGATTCGTAAAGAAATTCCCTGCATTTCCTGTGGCGTGGTGTTAGCAGAAGCCCTTGTCCACATTTAATCAGAAGAAAAGACCTGAACTTTGCTAGTCAGTCTAGATCCAATTCACTAACCAGTTTATCGTACTATCATTTGGGTACCAAATCGAACAAATTTCTAGGCCCAAATCATCTAACGAGAGATAGATTGTTCAATGAGAGTGAAATGAACAAGAGTACAATGAGTTCGTACCAGAATCGAACTGGTGGTCGCCGGCGATGCGCGGCCAGGACGAGTAGTAGTTGCGGAAGAGGAGAGCGCACGCGAGGAGGTTGATTGCGCACACCGCGACGGTGGCGTTCTTGTACGATATCCTGGAGGAAGCAGAAGCCCCACCCCTCCACGCCCCCTGCCCGTCCATCCCGTCGACTGCGGCCGATGCGGCGGCGCGGCCCGTCGAGCTCGCCGGAGAAGAAGACGAGGAAGAGAAAAGCGGACGCGTCCACCAACCAACACAACTCACTTCCTCACGTAGAATGGTAAATGGGCCTACGGCCCATTAATTAGCCCATAAAGAATAGGCCCATTAATGAGCCCATAAAGAATTGGGCCCAACTACCTCGCGACTAATTGGGCCTCCACTAACACCTAGATTCCAACCCTACCTCGCTTCTCTCACCAGTCACCACCACTTGGCCTTCCTCGTCTCCGGCCTTCCTCCACCGCGAGCTCCGACCACCACCGACGGCGACGATGCAGGCGGCGGCGGCGTGGAGGCGTCACCTCCTCGACGGCAACATCTCCCCCACCACCGCGGCGGCGATCTCCGCCTTCAGATCCGCCTCCCAGCCGGCGCTCGCACCCCAAGGTATGGAGGAGGCGCCCTTCCGGGCGTCCGGGACCAGCCCTGAACATCGCCCGCGGGTGCCCCCCGAGGGTAGATCTTAGAGGTGGTTTGGGTTTTCGATGCAGGATTGGGTGGAGCGGATGGCGCGAGGTACATGTCCGCGAGGGCGCCGGCGGTCAAGGGGACGGGGCATCTCGTCCGCAAGGGAACCGGAGGGAGGTCGTCTGTGAGGTGAGGAGCTCAGGCTGGTTCCGTTCCTCCGATTGATTCTATCGGGCATTCCCGTTGTCACGAGTCTGCGTCTAGGTTTGGCCTTCCCAATGATTTGGTTTAGGTTCATTAGGTTGTGATAATGTTCTGATCCATCCGTACTGTCATAGCAGATATGTGTTCCTTAGAATGGTCTTCCTGATGCTTAGATCGTCAGATTTGTGCAGTTCGTATGGTTGCATTTGCGATGGACCTGTTCTTGTATACTTGTGCATCTCGTGGAATTTGGAGTTACCTGTAACACAGCTAGGCCTTGGAAATTCTGTGCCCTGAAAAAACAGAGAGTCGATTTTAGTTATTATGAGCTGAATTGGAGCTCTGGTTGACAGATATGTGATGTTGTTCTACCAAATGTATTTGATCCTACTTCCCACATTTTTTTGCTAGGTTTGAGAAAATTCATTTGCCATTTGCATAGGGTGTTGAGTGTACGAATTGTGGTACTAATATTTATCTTAAAGAGTGTTACTTGCACATTTGCTGGTGTTTGTTGCATCTTGGGAGCAATGACGATCAAATTAGGTTAATGATACTCTTAACCTGCAAATTTTCCTTTGAATTTATAACAAGAAATTTCGTGACAGTGGAATCATAGCTACGGTGTTTGGAGCTACTGGATTTCTTGGCCGCTACCTTGTCCAACAACTTGGTGAGATGATAAGGCTTTAGACCTATAGTACTACGTTGTAATGAATAATATCTTACTGAGTTATATTACCATAAAAACAAAGTGAAATAGTATGGTAACTCAATTATTTATTTCTATTCAGCAAAGATGGGGTCTCAAGTGCTTGTACCATTCAGAGGTTCTGAGGATTGTCACCGACACCTGAAGTTGATGGGTGACCTGGGTCAGGTACTGTATTTTTGTAGTTCACAAATTACAAGTAGTGAAGTCATTAACTCATTTTTCCTTTTTTTTTCCCTTTTATGTATTCTACTTTTTTCTCTTGGCAGATTGTTCCTATGAAATACAATCCAAGAGATGTGGATTCAATTAAGGCTGTCATGGCCAAATCCAATGTGGTCATTAACCTAATAGGTATGTCTAACTTGGTACAGCATCGTATTCAGAGTCAAATCCCTTCCTGACTATGTCAACTCAATTTCAACAGGACGCGAGTATGAAACAAGAAACTATGGATTTGACGAAGTAAATCATCATATGGCTGAACAACTTGCAATGGTATGCATTGTGCGCACATCCGCTTTTCTTCCAACTATATAGATAATTCCTAATACAATCTTTGAGAATTAGGATTGAATGAAATTCAAAGTAGCAACCAGCTTGATTTCTCAGTGCACTGGCTTGCTTGTGCTCATCCCAAGATTGCAGCAGCATTGACAAGCAACCATTTGGCTGGTTTATTTCACCAGCTATAACTTCAGAGGGTCACATAATCCATGGTTGTGATTAGATTTCAAACTTTTGCCTGCTTAGGTGACCTTGGCTAGGTTTCATCTGACACAATACAAAGCACAATATATTTAAGCACACTGCTCTGCCATCGGTATATAATCCGTCTAGCTGTCCTTTTGGTTAACATTAATCCTTCTTTTTCTTGTTTCAGAAGCCAGTGTTACTTAGCTCCTAGATCTGGAAATGGAAATATCTTACTTTTACATTTTGCATGAAAAGTATCTTTTTCTACTGAGCTGTTAGTCTTTTAATTCAGCATCACAGTTACTGCCTTCAATGTGGAATTACTATTCTCTTTCCTCTAATTTGTGCTGTCCTGGGTAATAACCATGCTCTATAATTTCATTCAATTGGATACCTGTACAAAGGGGAAAAAAATTCACTATCATTTGTAACTTTCTTTTTGCTGCATCATGACAATATAATTCCCATCAAGACTTCTTTTGTGGCTGGCTATTAACTGTGTTATGGACTATGCACAGATTTCAAAGGAGCATGGGGGTATCATGAGATTTATCCAGGTTTCTTCCCTAGGAGCATCGGCCTCTTCTCCTTCTAGAATGCTGAGGGCCAAGGCTGCTGGGGAGGAATCTGTGTTGAAAGAATTTCCTGAGGTGATCATCTACATTAGGCAATACTGAACTCCTGTTTCTACATTACCGAAAGTTAGAAGCAAACATGTCCCATTTATGTTGGCAGTTACTTTAACCAAAATTTTGTTTGCATGGATCAACAGGCTACAATTATGAGGCCTGCAACTATGATTGGCACAGAAGATCGGATTTTGAATAGATGGGCACAGTTTGCCAAAAATTGGGGTTTCCTCCCTCTTGTTGATTCTGGGTCTACAAAGTAATTGAACTTTCCTGTTGGCTGCTGTTGTAATGCCTTGACTTAAAATTTAGTCTAGAACATTAATTGATCAGAGAATACGGGCCTCATCATTTGCCCTATGGCTTATAAGCCATTGCCAAAATTTGAATTTTAAAACTTGATTTTGAAGTTGATTTTGATGCTAATTCAACGTAGTTTCTTTTTCATCATTAGCTTTTAAGTCGCTAAAGACACATGTAAAAGTATTACTCATAAATTACTTTTTATCAGTAATAAGCCGTTACGGCTTATAATCAGTCGTAGGCAACCGATGGGGACCTACATAAACTTCCACAGCAGGTGAGATAACATGAATGCAACCTTTTGGTTTTTGCAGGATTCAGCCTGTTTATGTTGTGGATGTTGCTGCTGCTATTGTCAACTCCCTCAAGGATGACGGCACCAGCATGGGAAAGACCTACGAACTTGGTGGACCAGAGATTTATACTGTTCATGAGCTGGTAATTATCATGCACAACATTTTGTTATGCAGCAATGAACGAATCTTCAAGTTGGTTGGTCGAGTTTTTTTATATAAAAATGTTCTGGATGTTACAGGCTGAGCTGATGTATGAGACAATACGTGAATGGCCACGGTACATCGATGTTCCTCTTCCTATTGCAAGGGTATGAACTTAAATAATATCTTGTGTTGGTCAAGGCAACCTGAGTATTGGATTGTCTCGTCTTTTAACAGTTATGCTTCGGGTTGTGCAGGCTATCGCATCTCCAAGGGAAATGCTGCTAAACAAAGTGCCCTTTCCGTTGCCAACCCCATCAATTTTCAACAAAGATCAGATTAATGCATTTTCTGTAGACACCCTAGTGTCTGATAATGGTAAGCATGATATCTTATGATTGATCTGTAACCTATTGTTTGCACAAGCTCACATTTGTTTCTGGGGACATAATACAGCTCTCACCTTTTCGGACCTCGGAATCGTGCCTCACAAATTGAAGGGTTACCCGGTTGAGTTTCTTGTGTGCTACCGGAAGGGCGGTCCAGCTTTTGGTTCTACTGTCAGTGAGAAGATACGAAGTTCTGAGCTGTAGTCTTCCACTCCTGAAGACACTGTAGAATTAATCTTTTAGTTGCAGAAACGTTGTTGTGTTTGTTTTCTTACTATCTGCTGCTGCTGCTGCCAGCCGCCCAACAGCGAGCAGGACCATATTCGATGCATATGTTGGTTCCTGCTCATGTTTTTCACCAATAAGACGCACAAAATCTTTGTCAATTTTTTGAGTTGCAAATGCAAGTGAGGCGAATCGTTGCAGTCCTACGACACAATAACAAAGATATGTTTCTTTCTTTACCCTATACATATATGCTCGCTGGTTTGCATTGCTTGCAATGATGCTACGGTGTGATAATGTGATAATAATTTGTTTAGTGTCTAATTTAGTATTAGGTTACTATGTTGTAGGAGTAGTTGATTAGCACATGTACAAATTCACTGTATACCATTTTGCTTGTGATGCCCTGTCCATAGGCCACACAGCCCATCAAAGCTGCAAACACCTCTCTCTGCTTCCTGGCTGTTAGGCCTCCACAATTCTGCTACTCCTGGCCCAAAACGCTTGTACACTGATCAGATCGATTGATTGATTGGTCTTCTAATTTCCCAGAAGAAAACAAAAGGGAGAGATTGATTACTGTGTTCACTGGCACTGTCATGAGAAATGGATGTGCCAGCCACCAGCTGAGCTGACAGCCGAGGACGAGCGAGCCAAGCAAAGCAAATGCATGGACCAGCAACTCGATTACAACGGCATTACCGGTAATCAAGCAATCAACCACGCGTGCATGCAGCTACCGCTTTGCCACATCACTCAATTCACAACTACTACCTCTACCAGACTACCAGTCGTACTGAATTCGAACTTGTGGGGTTTAATTCCAGAGTGGTGATTTTGATCAATCTGAATTCGATCAATGACGGGGACGCGTGACGACGTCGCCCTTTTGGCCCGCCGATTAAGCCGCTGGCTGAGCTTGCATTGCATGCATGATGCATATATATGGACACCCAGATGTGCAGCCCTGGACGGACGGACCGACGCATATATTGCTGCTTGGAATTTCTGACGACTTGATGCATCAACCAACGAGCTCAAGTACCACCGAGATGCAAGAGGCCGTCGTGCTGCATGCCATGCATGCACGCACGTTTCATCTGTCATAATCACTCCGGCTAATTATAAGAGAGAAATTAATTTGTATGCTCCCACCATTTCATATTATAAATCATTTGGCTTTTTGGTACAACTGATAAATTTTCATATGAAAATTGTTTATTTGATCACCTCATGGCAGCCATTTATATATACTCCCTCCGTTTCGAAATGTTTGACACCGTTGACTTTTTAGCACATGTTTGACCGTTCGTCTTATTCAAAAACTTTTATGAAATATGTAAAATTATATGCCTATATAAAAATATATTTAACAATGAATCAAATGATAGGAAAAGAATTAATAATTACTTAAATTTTTTGAATAAGACGAACGGTCAAACATGTGCTAAAAAGTCAACGGCGTCAAATATTTTGAAACGGAGGGAGTAGGTACCAACGAGAGTCAGTACAACTGAAACAGGTATATAAATGACCGTATCGTATTCATACGCCGCGCTCCTACAGCAACAGCACTAACAACTCATGTTCTCTCTCAAAAAAAAAAAATCATATAGTATCAACTTGGTTGGTACTCGGAGAGATTAACGTTTCAACTCGAGCACAAACAAGGGGGAAAATGGGCAAATGAGAGAGATGTGATTGGAATTAGTTGACTAGCTTGCTCTAGGGTGTGTTTAGTTCACACCAAAATTAGAAGTTTGGTTGAAATTGAAACGATGTGATGGAAAGTTGGAAGTTTATGTGTAGGAAAATTTTGATGTGATGAAAAAGTTGAAAGTTCGAAAAAAAAGTTTAGAACTAAACAAGGCCCTAATTAAATGGAGTGAATGAATGGAAAATGAGTGGCTGGTTTGCATAAAAGCAGATGCACTAACAGACAGCTGCTAGTTTTGATGACACATAGGGTGTGCTATCCAGCTATCCTATGAATGCTAGACAAGAATGGCATCCTGGACACTGTTAAACTAGTATCAATGAAATCTCAGAAATCATCTTCATAAGTCATAAAGTAGAAAGATTTGCAATTTTCAGAGGATGTACTCCGCTGAGAACTATTACTTGCAAAATCTGAGAAAGTTTATGATCAAAATATGTATGTCTATAATTTGTAGGGATTTTTTTTACGGTGCCCCTTTCAAAACATGACACACTAAATTAAGAAAAGTGATTACAAACATGTTATTAATTTACTTGCGCCTACACACATGTTACTCGTAAGTCGTAACAGGAGTAATAAAAAAAACTGGTATATAGTCTCCACTCCTAGTAGAGTTCAATCTAGACCTATCTTCTTTCAATGGATCATATTTATTTTTACTATCATCTTAACTACTATCTCTATCCGACATTTTTCTCAGTCCTTTGAAACTAGATACCATCCAAATTCTTATATTTTGATACCGAGGTAGTACTAATTAATAACCTCAACTGTTTAGAACTCCTAAATATTAACGATCGAGATTATTTCCACTTCTAATGATGAGGGAGTACTGTAGTGTGCTGATACCAGCCGGCTTAAGACAAACTGCAGATCAAGGCAGGAAGAGAGATACTGTAGAGCTACATCTATCATTGTTATTGTGTGCCTTGGGAGTTAGACAAAAGGCAGCCGCATGCTTTGATGCCCTAATTTTTGGTCTGATGTGTTCGTGTGGCGATTGTTTTCTTTTCCCTTTTTTTTTCTTTTTTGCCTCCCAGGTAGATCTTTCAGGTTAAGAAAAGATGATCAGACAAGCCATTGATTGGAGGTTTTGACTCTTTCCTTCTCCCAACGCGTTTACTTCTCTTGCTTGCTCGCTTCCATATTTGTTTTCTCTGCATTCTGATTCTGATGCTGTTGTACCTCTTGCCAACTTTTTAATTGACACAAGTGCGCCTTCTTTACGAGTAGGACTAACACCGTCCATTTTAAATTACTGGTATTTCTTTATATCTTTGCAATAAGTCAAACATATTTTAGCCATCAATTTCTACAAGAAATTCATATATTTTAACATTATAAATTTTATGTTTTTAAGATTCATCGAAAGAAATACTTTCATAGCATATATATAATCTAAGTATTGAATAAAGTGCAGTTCTCTCCTTTGTGGAGCAAGATAAGCAGAAAGAAAGCAGATAGTTAAAGTATATAGTGCACTTACTTTTGAGCTCTAACTTTTGACCACTGCAATTTACTTGCGTTTGTAGCTTCCTAATGCAAAGGATCAGTGATGGCTTTCTGCGATCCTACCCTATATATGCAATCAGTTTGGGTTCACCCATTGGAAATGTACAAAACGATTGGATACATTATACAGTAGTATTGCTGTCCATTTACAGATTTCACTGTTCAGTATATTTAATTTGGAGCTGTACCAGTCGCTGGAGATTACTGTACGTACAAGGGATTAATTTTCTGTACTGGCTACGAAAGAAGGATTGAAGCTACCTTGTTTTTACTGAAGGTGACTCTTGTGTCCTACTACCAGATCGTACAAGACGGTAAGACGGTTAATGTCAATCAAACCGAACTCCGAACCATGTGTGCTTGGTTAATGTCAATAAGGTGATTGCAGGCCGTAGTACTGCTTAAATATCCTTGGCCTGATAATTAATTTCTCTAATAGTAAATATATGATGTTGTTGATTTTTCAGCATTCATCTTATTTCAAAATCTACGTCAATAGTATTTATTTATGTTATTCTTTTTTATCAGTAAATGTATTTTAAGCATACTTTATTATTTATTTTTACGTTTGCACTGTTTTTTTAATAAAACCAATAATCAAACACTATGTTTAATAATAAACAACATCCTGTACTTAAAAAACAATTGGTAATACTCCCTCCATTTCATGCTATAATACTATTTAACTTTTTTTAATTCAAACTTTCTTATATTTAACCATACTTATAGAAAAATGTAGCAACATCTATAATACTAAATAGTTTAACTAAATATAGCATTGAATGTATGTTGATGCTATATTTTGTTCTATGTTAAAAACATTGCTATAATTTTTTGTAACTTTAATTATTAAGGTGGTGTTTGGATCTAGGGACTAAATTTTAGTCCGACACTAATTAGAGGCATTAAATATAGACTAATAATAAAACTAATTGTATAAATGAGAGGTAATTCGCAAGACAAAATTTTTAAGCCTAATTAATCCATAACTAGCACATATTTACTGTAGCATCACATAGACTAATCGTGGATTGATTAGGCTTAATAGATTCATCTCGCGAATAAGTTCAGGTTATGAAATAGGTTTATCATTAGTATACGATTAATATTTTTAATTAATATCTAAATATCGGATGTGACAGTTTAGTCCCTTATCTAAATAGTACCTAAATAAATGATTTAGAAAAAAAAAGGTTAAAGCATCGGAGGGAGTAGCAGTTTTGGTATATAAAGCTGGGCCCCGCATTAACGCGCTTGATTATTTCCATGCCCAACTTTTTCTTAGATAATGATCTCCATGTCCAGCCTAGGAGGTAATCAATTGATCCGGCCATGAAATTCTGCTCACTTTGATGCTTGAAATAATAATAAAAAAATAGCAGATGCATAGAGTTCGATTGATCCCCACCAAGAGCAGGTAAAGTAATATACTATAAATCGGTTATAAGCTTATACGGATAAGATAAAAGAGAAGAGAGAAGACAAGTGAGTTACATATCTGTATATGTGGGACTAATTATTAATAATATAGTATATATTTATAGTTAATTATTGTATAAATTAGCTATTAATTTAACTATGGATGGTATTAAACTTGCTCCAAGTAGTGCTACAGGATAATTTGGCGAGGTAGGTGCTGCAGCATTACATCTGAGTACACTCATTGTTGAGCTAAAAAAAAGGGGCTCCCGTGAATGGCGGTTACTTGTCTCCACGTTGTTAGGCACGAAATCATCATCCAAATTCACAAGCAAAATTGCTCCCTACCCTTTGCAGTTGCAGTGTTTCATCATTCGAGCGCTTTTAATTCACATCACATGCTTGCATATGCGTATGAGATGAAGAGGATACAGTGCTCGTTTGTACGCGATGTTGTTGGATGAGAGACATCGGTCGAGCACATTTATGTCGCATTCTCTACTCATCAACATCATACAACCTACTACTAACTCCAGCTTAAAACATGTAGAGCTGTTTACTTTTAAAACATAATGCTATTCCATTCCTTTCATGATATATCCATTTTGATGTGATTTGTACGATTATTAAAGATATTTCAGGTATGAGTTATATTTTTAAATACTTCCACTAAATTTTTAGATAAAATAATCCAACAGTATCCCATGGTGACTTTATCAATCTCAAGATACGCCAGCTCAGTTTTTTTAGAGATGCTTATAGAGATAGGGTGTGCGTGTATATATTTATAGAGGTGAGTGTACGCGCGTTGTGAGCGTCTTGCATTTGTACTGTGTTTTTTAAAAAAAATATTTAAAAATCGAGAAAATAGAAGCATTCTCCGCCGTTGATAAATTCTTCCTTGGAAAGACCTCGTAACACTTCCTTGGAAGCGTTGGCACACAAGGTAGGTAAGCTTAGCTTTGAGTCTTTGACAACCCAAGATCGATCACGAGGCAACCGTCCAACGTCCAGTCGTGGGGGCCAACTTCTTCTGATCGACCGTGTGGCTATTTTCGTCATTTTTCTAATCCGCCGTTGGCCTAATTTGACAAGGAATTAAAAAATGGATCTCACACTAGAGAATGAAATAAATGAAATTAAAGGAGGAGAAACCTCACAGATACGCCACCGACCAAGCATCACAGGCTGGAATTCCCCGAAATGCCCCCTCCCTCCTCTTCTCTGCTGCCATCCACGAGTTGGATGAGTTGTGAAACCGTGTACCAGCACGGAATCACGAGGCCATAAGCTGCCATTAATTAATACTATATTCCAAATTAAAACTAGCCCCTCGTATATAAGAGCGAGTTTAATATTATAGCCAACTACTAACTTTAAATCATTTATATTTAATTTAATAGCCGATTTATACAATAATTACTACAAATATATAATACACTATTAATACTTGATCCCATCTGTCATACACATATCGTGTCTTAAGATCCGTAATAGAGCTAGTTATAAATTTTTTTAAAATATATTTATAGCTGTCTTATCGTTTGCAATTATGAGTACTTCTCTAATGCCACAGCCACAAACGCTGCTGCTCTTTCCTTCTACACCGGGTGTTATTCTACCCCACCGCTCACCGACATGGTGGGGCCCACCTAATGATCCAAGCCTGGTGGGGCCCGCCTATGATCTAAGCCTAACGGCGCCCTGGGTCGTTGGGGGCGGTGACGGTGACCGCGCGTTTCCAGTTTTCCGTGGGGTGTCGCGGGCCCCACCGCGGGTGCGTACCCACGAACAGCGGGTGTACCACTAGAAAACAAAATAAAAGAAAAACGGCAAATGGTTTTATATTTTTCTTTTCTCCCTCTACCTTATGACCTGCTAAATCTGGTTTACCCAATGAGTTGGCGCCACGTTGGATGCAAAAATAAAATCTACAGGTGTCTTAGCGGATCCGGGTTTTTGCGTGGCTTCGCGGGTCCAGGCTCCGAACTTTCTTTCTACAGCCACACAACACACAGCACCTACTCCTAGCTTGTCCCCAAGAAGTAAGCTTACCCACCACATACAAGGACAAACGGTGTATACATGAATTCTGAATTCTGTACTCTGTATTTCGTAAAGGGGAAAAGTTACATCTTTTTATACTTTTTGCACGCTTAATACTAATCTTTATAAAAAAATATGTTACGAAGTGCCGTACCTTAAACCAAGCGATCGTCGATTAAATAATTATAGATCAAACAATGGTACGAAGTGATGCTCCCTCTTGGCTATCCAAATGGTATATATTATCAGTAAGCTAAGATTATGGTACAGCTATAATTCGATTATAAAGTTGTAGGAATCCAGAATGACAAGCTGTGTATTTTAACTTTTTAAGAAGTTAGTTTAGCCATGAAGCATCATCCTTGCGTGAGGGAATGTAAGGGAATTCAACTAGCTATACATAGTGAGGCACACGAGTGACAAAAACATAGTGTTACTTAAGTTTGAGACTGCCCGAGGACTGAGGTTCACGTCAAACAAAACCGATTACACGGGAGCCACACAGTACCTACTCCTAGCTTGCCTCCAACAAGTACATCTTACCCACCATGTACGAGGACATACGATACGGTGTATGCATGAATTTTGTTCTATATGTTTCGTAAAGGGGAAAGTTTCATCTTTTTATACTTTTTGCACGTATAATACTAATCTTTATAAAAATATGTTACAAAATTCTATACCTTAAACCAGATGATTATCGATTAAATAATTATAGATCATACGATGATAGGATTTAGGAAGTAATGCTCCCTCTTGGCTATCCAGATGGTATATATGATCGGTAAGCTATGGTGTGGCTATAATTCAACTATAAAGTAGTAGGAATACAAAAGGATAAAAAGGATGCATTTTAAGAAGTTAGTTCATCATGAAGTGCCATCTTCTCGTGGTAGTGATGAGGGATTGTGAAGGAATAACAACTAGCTATACTAAGCAAATAAGTCAATACTATAGTGTCACTTAAGTTTGAAATTGCCTAAGGTTCGAGTCAAACAAAAACTGATCATAAGAGCAAGGTCAATAGTATAGTCTACGGTTGGCTCCAAAAACATCCACATCAGCAATACAATTAACTAGTAAAGATAACATACACAGTAATGAGCTATTAGCTCTTCTATCCATAAATTTGCATGTATTACTTTTCAATATTTTAATCTACTTTTTCAGTTACTGACAGACCTCTGTTTCTGCATGGTTTCACTTGGACCCCACCTCACAACCGTGTGGCCAGTAGAAGCTTATCTAGAGCTGCTTTGCATGCGTTGGAGCCCTTGTGTCGTCGGCGATAAATTAGTCGCCCACTTTCACTCTCTCTCCACTTATTTCTTCTCCAGATCATCACTTTTGCCACCGTGTATAGATTATCACCCGCTTAAACAACCTATTGTACCTGCTCTAAGAGTGTTGCACGTATATGTGCATATCGTTATAATCGATCAATAAATATTTTTTTATATATATTCTCATTTGTCACTCTATACGTGCAACAAATGTAAATTTATAGATCAGTAGTAAAACAACATGAATAGATTACATATTAATAAATGGCTCCATACCACATTTTAAATGGCTGGCGGTTTTTATAAGGTCATGACGTCATCAAGCTGTCAACATGATTTCATTTTCCCGCGCATTTGTAGTAAACTAACCCTCTTTTTCCACGTTCGACATATAGTCATATACACCTTATAACTACGTGTGCTATACCATTGCTACTTTTCCACATGTATGTCTTGAATGTCTCTTATTTATCATAGTTATCATCGTACACTCCAAACTTTAGATACCATTTTTTCCGTGCTCTCTTCTTAGAATCATTAGTCGCGCAAGAGAACCATCTAACCATTTTTTCTACATGGTGTACAGTCACATTAGTGATCACGCGCCATTATATATATATGTATATATACAAGAAAACTATATATAAAGTTGTTTCGTGTACACATAACCTATTCGGAGCATACAGAAACCCAAAACCCGCTAAGCAAATGAGAAGGGAAGGAAAGGATGAACCGAAAGACCCGGAAGGAGAAAAAATGCCTCAGACTACAAGCAAGTAGTACTAGTAGTAGTAAACGAAAACCCGAAGAAACCCAAGAGAACAAAAAAAAAAAAAAAAGCGCAGGCGGCAGCTGTTCCTCCTCCTCCTCCTCCCCGCTCCCCTCTCCCCTCGCCATTCACATTCCCTTTCTCCACGAGAGCGAGGCCAAAACATCCGGAGAAGAGAGAGGAGAGGGAGGGGGTTTGGACTTTGGAGAGGCGCCGCCGCGAAACCCCCGCGGCGCAATCGCGGAGAGCTCTCCTCCTCCTCGTCGTCGTCGTTGTTGCCGGCGGCGGCGGCGCTCTGTAAGGCGGACGCGGTGCATTTCGTCGGGGTTGAACGGCGGGGGCGGGTTCGGAGGCAGTCGGGGGGCGGTGGGAGATACGAGCAGCTGTTGCTGCTTTCGTGGGTGGAGGGGTTCGGGGGGTTCACCCCCCCTCCGATCTCGCGGTTCCGCGTCGGCGATTCGGCCCCCCCGCCGGTGATTGGATCTCGCCGGCGGCCGAGTCGTCGCGGCTAACCCCGCCCGTCGTCCTCGAGGTCTCGCGCGGCGGACGACATCTTGACGTCGTCGTCGTCGTCGTGTTCATCATTCCCTCGGGCTAAGTCTGGAGGAGTAGCGTGGAGCGGAGATCCGCCCGGACCTGGATTGATTTCCTTCGATGGTAAGGAAGCCCTAGCTTTGCTGTTCCGTTGCTCTAGAGTCTAGACTAGACGCGGGTGATATTACCCTACTGGGTACTGACGCTGATAGCACCTTTTTGATTTCCCACACTATTTTTTGAGTTCTAACTATGCCCCACGTTAGGTCCGCGCCCTTGGATAGTTAGGCTGTTTCAGATGGGAAATGAGGACGATGTTCTTTTTGTCCCGATAAATTATTATTGTGATATTATTCCTTTTGATGAAAAAAATTATTGTGCTATGGACGTTGACCTGTGTGTTGCTACCCTTAAGATCAAGTGACCAATATGCCACGCTCTTGTTCGCGCCAGAAAACGGTTTGCTATACAACTGCTGTAATGAATGTGGGATGCATGGGTTTCGTTGACATTTTAGGTATAACGCTATTTTTCCCGCGTCGAGCAATATGCAGCTAGCGTTTGATGGCATAAATTTATTCCTGCAGGCGGCTCAAGCTACCATTGTGGTGGGATCCCAGGTTTGGGTTGAGGATCCTGGTGTTGCCTGGATCGATGGGGAGGTTATAAAAGTCCATGGTGACACGGTTATTGTCAAGTGTTCCAATGAAAAGACGGTAAGTTGTTCATAAGTAATTAGGTTTTGCTATAGTATGACCAGCTGGCTACTATATTATTGCTAGATTTGTAACAGCTAGGCAGCTAGGAGAGACCATGTAAAGATGAGCTGAACTGACCTTCCATAATAGCGGTATTTACACTTAAGTTCAAATTTGGTCGTTTTGTTCAGGTTACTGTTAAAGGTTCCAATGTCCACGCAAAGGATCCAGAGGAATCACCATGTGGAGTTGATGACATGACGAAGCTTGCTTATCTTCATGAACCTGGGGTTCTTCAGAATTTGAAATCTAGATATGACATGAATGAAATATATGTAAGTCTTTTACACTGACATAATGTGACTACGCTTCTCTATATGTTTTTACCAATGCTACCATTTTAAGTGCAGCCATCATTCTTCTCTAACGCATGTTTTCAACTTATTTGTGTTGAAACCAGACATATACTGGAAATATCTTGATTGCTGTAAATCCTTTTCGAAGACTGCCTCACCTGTATGATACTCAGATGATGGAACAATATAAAGGGGCAGATTTTGGTGAATTAAGTCCCCATCCTTTTGCTGTTGCAGATGTTGCATACAGGTAGGCTCATTATGATATATATGTTGATAACTACAAGGTGGTCTACGATTTAAATGGGTTAGCTTCCATAAAGAACTTCTTTTCTCCTTTGAGCTCTACTGTGAGAAGAATGTCTTTGATTACTGGTGTAGATTGATGCTTAATGAAGGAATAAGCCAGTCAATTCTTGTTAGTGGAGAAAGTGGTGCTGGCAAAACAGAAAGCACTAAAATGATAATGCGTTATCTTGCGTACATGGGTGGGAAGGCTGCCGCTGAAGGGCGAACTGTTGAGAAGCAAGTTCTTCAGGTGATAATTTCTGAGAGCCACCTAATTCCAGAAAGCTATTTCCATAACCATCTGTTGTTCCTCTTCAACTGATTACTTCATATTCATATTCCTCTCAGTCTAATCCTGTCCTTGAAGCATTTGGAAATGCAAAGACTGTCAGAAACAATAATTCAAGGTAGGAAGCATTCTTCATACGATCATTATGATTCAATATCTGTCACTCAACCAAATCTTCTTTTCTCTGCTTTTATTGCAGTCGTTTTGGTAAGTTTGTTGAGATCCAGTTTGATCAGAATGGGAGAATATCAGGAGCTGCTGTCAGAACTTATCTCCTCGAGAGATCTCGTGTCTGCCAAATATCTGATCCAGAGAGAAATTATCATTGTTTCTACATGCTTTGTGCTGCCCCACCCGAGGTGCTGCCCCTTGATTATTCATGTCCTTCTTTGATTAGACAAATTTATGTAAATAGCATCACTATTTTTACATGCTGCTTACACTATATGAGCTGTTATATATAGTCCATTTTTCAGTTTGACATGACAATAGCACCATCCTAAATGTTACCACCCAAGATAACCTATCTAGAGGCTTATCTGTATTATTTGGGACCAATAGATTGACAGTTTGATATACTCTTTAAATCGATTGATTCCCAATTATACCACAACTTACATGTCGGTCAGCATGAAGGAATACCGTTTCATATGGCACACACTGTGGTGTGAATAAAATGCTTTATTAAGCTTAAAATTTCCAGTTTCCCTTGCTGAAGTTCTCTCTTCACGTTGTATCCTGTTCTCTGTTAGATTGATAACAGTTATGAATCTAATTTTGGTTCATGAAAACCTTCCGTCGACATGTTCCTCTAGAGGTTCTTCTCCACTTTGTAGCTTCACAAAATACTAAATGCTGTAAGCCTGTAGCAGCTTCTGCAGCCTAAAATACTGTGTTTCATATACTAGTGCTGAATGATTCAGTGTTCCATCTACAGGAGCTTAAGAGATACAAACTGGGAGATCCCAGAACATTTCACTATCTTAATCAGTCCAACTGCTACAAGCTTGAAGGTCTAGATGAATCTAAAGAGTACCTTGAAACTAGAAAGGCTATGGATATTATTGGAATCAGTTCTGAAGAGCAGGTATGCACTTGGTTCTATAATTATTAACACATACCATTTTTTAATTACTTGAAGCTTATTTACCCTTCTCAAACTTTACCTCATGTTTTTCATGATGCTTCAGGAAGCAATTTTCCGGGTTGTTGCTGCCATCCTCCACTTGGGAAATGTTGAGTTTGCTGAAGGGGATGATGGAGAGTCATCAAAACCTAAGGATGAAAAATCACTGTTTCATTTAAAGACTGCCGCTGAGCTCTTCATGTATGCGGTCTTTGGATTCCTTTTAGAAACTCTTGAATGCATACACTTATCTCACAAGAGCCTCAAATTTGGTCTTGTAGGTGTGACGAGAAAGCACTTGAAGATTCATTGTGCAAACGTATTATTGTGACTCGTGATGAGAACATAGTAAAAACTTTGGATCCTGAGGCTGCTAAGGGGAGTAGAGATGCACTTGCTAAGACTGTGTACTCACGGTTGTTTGATTGGTGAGTCAGTTTTGAAGTTTTGCACTGGCTGCTAATGGTTGTTTCCACACATATTTTCACCTTATGCTCATGTGTCAAATGACCTTTAATCTTAGGCTTGTGGATAAGATAAACAAATCTATTGGCCAAGATCCAAATTCAAAATGCTTAATTGGAGTGCTGGATATCTACGGTTTTGAAAGCTTCAAGACAAACAGGTGCTTCACTGGTACGCTTTTGATGATTGATTGCATGTTAGTTGTAATCTTGTCAACTTATTGGCCAGCGAGAGGAAAGCTGTTGGGTTAGCCCCAATTTAGTTCTTGGTAATAAATGGTGGGAATTTGGCTTCACGCCTTACTATGTGCTGTTCAGGGCATGGCTTCTAGAAACTTTTCGTCACCGAAACACTTGGTCCCAGTTGTACTAGAACTAAAGCTATGGACGCATGGAAGATGCTACACTCCTGGGCTTTTCCTTTGATATAGGATTACATGTTAAAGATTCAGGATGGCTGTATTTTATGGAAAATCTTAAATATTGCCTGCAATATTTGCCTTGAATGCAGCACTTTCTCTGAAACATTTCCTGAAGAAGTGCAAAATGTTGGATCCAGAGTATTGCTTTTTCATGTTTAGTGTGATCTTACTGTTTCAAAAAGTTAAGATAGGTAGTAGTGAAGTAGATTCTCAGAACTATTGTTATTTTAGGTTTTATACACTATGTTCTTCTACAATCCAAGATATTACCACATTTTATCGTGATGCATGGGATTTTTTGTTGCTTGTTACTCCCTCCATTCCAAAATATAAGGCACAACCACCCTTAATCCAAAGACCAAGAAATAATTATTATCATCTTGTAGTTTGGATCATGCTAATAAATACAATGCATGCATCCAATAGAATTAGAGGATGTGAGAGTGAAGGATTTAAAGAATTAATAATTTAATGGAGAAGATGTCATAGTTAATTGCATGCATGCTTGCATGTATGCCTTATATTATGGAACATATAAAAAAAGTGGTTGTGTCTTATATTATGGAATGGAGGGAGTAATTGTTTCTTGATTTTTATTTATCTGTTTTTTCTATTATTTCTCTCTAATTTTATGAATTTATTGTAGTTCTCATATCTAATGCATATTTCTCTTGATATTGATAGTTTCGAACAGTTTTGTATCAACTTGACAAATGAAAAACTGCAACAGCACTTCAACCAGGCAAGTTTTCTGTTTTTTGTTGTTATCACCTACGCGTTCATTTCTGCTGACTTATATTTTTTTTAAAAAGATATTTCCAACTTTGAATTTCTTCTTTTCTGCAGCATGTCTTTAAGATGGAGCAGGAAGAGTACACTAAAGAAGAAATTAATTGGAGTTACATTGAGTTCATCGACAATCAGGATGTTCTCGATCTCATTGAGAAGGTTGCTTTCTTGGCCTTGAATATATATATTTCTCGAACCTTGTGATATGGTTACGCTAAGACAAACCTCGATGAAAACAAGATTGCTCTCTCTCTCTCTCTCTCTCTCTCTGATGAATTTATGTGGTCTCGTTCAAAATCTTCCTTGCATAATTTTACCAAATATAATCGTAGATGCAACAGACCTTGCAAGTAGCAAGCAAATGTAAGTGCTGTTGCTACTATACCTTAGCTCCAATTCTTGGATATGCAGGCTGCTACTCGTATGTTTTTTTTTTTCGTGTTACTGAAACTCGCTGGTGATGTCATGCTTTTATATTCTGCTTTTTTTTTTCCACTCCCGTCTAAGTATTTGATTATTCGTTCACAGAAACCCGGTGGAATTATTGCCCTTCTAGATGAGGCCTGGTATGTATAACTGATAATAAATCATTTTGTTGTTTATGCTGGTCTTCAAGCATACAGCATTTCAGCTTTACAAGAAATTGATCTATAAACATGTGATTTTGTGTTACAGTATGCTGCCAAGATCAACACACGAGACATTTGCTCAGAAATTGTACCAAACTTTCAAAAATAATAAGCGCTTTACTAAGCCAAAATTATCGCGATCAGACTTCACCATATGCCATTATGCTGGAGATGTAAGTATGAATACCTTTACTTTCTTTAGTTTTCATAGTTCTTTTGATCAAATCTAAGTTGGCCACCTTTTAATTTGTAGGTCACCTACCAAACAGAATTATTTTTGGACAAGAACAAAGATTATGTAGTTGCTGAACATCAGGCCCTTTTGAGTGCTTCACAATGTTCATTTGTCTCGGGCCTTTTCCCTCTCCTCTCTGAGGATTCCTCAAAATCGTCCAAGTTTTCATCCATCGGTTCCAGGTTCAAGGTGCATAACAAGTCACATAAAATTCTTCATTTGGATGTCTATTGCTTACGATTGTTCATACTTTTAATACATATATAATGCAATACAGCAACAACTGCAATCTCTCTTAGAGACATTGAGTGCAACTGAGCCCCACTATATCCGCTGTGTAAAGCCGAATAATATACTCAAGCCATCAATATTCGAGAACCAGAATGTTCTTCAGCAGCTAAGATGCGGAGTAAGATTTCCTGTTTCACATATTTTTTTGCTTCCAAGTTCCAACTTCAATATTTACATTATTGGCTTGTCCTCAGGGAGTAATGGAAGCAATCAGGATAAGCTGTGCTGGGTATCCAACTAGAAGAACTTTCTATGAGTTCATAGATCGCTTTGGTATTCTTGCGCCTGATGTTTTGAGTGGAAGGTATTACCAGTGTTAACCTGTTTCTTTGTTCAGTTTGTTGAGCCTACTTACCGATGTGAGTTTGTGTTCATTTTACTAGCTCTGATGAGATTGCTGCTGTAAGGAGGCTGTTAGAGAAGGTAGATCTGCAAGGTTATCAGGTAATGGATGTTACACAGAAAGTAGCTTTTGCATTGGGTGTTATTGATCTGTGATAATTGATGCTCAGTAAGTAGTATGCTCTGTTGCCATATTGTTGATTACTCCTTCCATCCACAAATGCATAGCTTTTTGGACAAACAATTACTTAAGGCATCCTCATTCTGGTACACTTATATAATAAACTCTAACTGCTGTTGTTGAAACAGCAGTGTCTAGCATCTCAGAAGCGTTGGTCCATTGTGGTTGAGGTGCTAAACAAACTGTACTGAACCAGAACTACTGTCTGAGTGTCTGTATTAAGTATTTGGAGCCACATAGTGTCGTGTTAGTTATAAGACATTACCACCCGTTGATCATTATAATTCTTAACATTTTTTATAAAAATAATGCCTCGAAGTGCAAGAATTGTTCTCTCCTATAGAAATATCTACTTGTGTAGAGCATAGGCTGCAGCAGAGCTGAATTGTTTAGAACAGGATGTAACATATGCATTGTAAGTGAATATTTGGAGGTCTATCTTTACCAGTATTGATATGTGGACTAAACTGCATGCCTTTTTTCAAATGGATTATGTAGATTGGCAAGACAAAAGTATTTCTTCGTGCTGGTCAAATGGCTGAGCTTGATGCACGTAGAAACGAAGTGTTAGGACGTTCCGCCAACATGATTCAAAGGAAAGTCCGCTCATTTCTGGCACAGAAAAATTTCATTAAACTGCAGAGATCAGCTGTACAACTGCAGACGATTTGTCGCGGTGAGATTTTCATTTGTTATTCCAAATTGAAGCCTCTATGTCCCCAGTTAATTTAAATTTTGTTCATGTCATAAAAATTTCTGACATGGCTTCCCTTTCATATTTAAAGGGGAACTTGCAAGAAAAATTTACCAGAATCTCCGCAGAGAAGCTGCTTCTCTCAGGATACAGACTTGCTATCGCATGCATGCTGCCAGAAAAGCATACAATGAACTTTCTGCTTCGGCTGTTACTATCCAATCAGCTTTACGCGGGATGGTTGCACGTAAAGAGCTCCATTTCAGACAACAAACAAAAGCAGCTATTGTTATCCAGGTAAAACTGAGAAATAAATAAGCTTGTTTCATGTGTGTGTGAGCACATGCAAATCGATAGTAGCATGGAATAGTAATCAATATAAGTATTATGATTTTCTCTCCTTATATTTAAGGTTGATATTTGATTGACAGTCATCGATAGCTCTGAAACTGCAGGGAACATGCTTAGGTTGCATAGATTTTTTCTTCTAGTCTTAGACTTAAGTTGTAATGCTATTACTGCCTGGACAACTTCCTCAGATAGGGGCTAGATAAACTGATAAAAAAATATGAAATCTAAGTTTCATTGGGAGGTATAGTTTATGAAATCTGTGGTTTAGTAAATAGTAATTAAGACTAGAACATACTTCCATTCACCTTTGTTAGTTTCATCCTTGAATTCAATAGCTGAAAGCCTGTTTGCTATGCAGAGTTTGCCTTTTAGACTACAAACAGTACTCCCCGTTGAATCTTTCTCCAAAATATGACTAACTGTACATATAGTGCACATATAGTCCACAATACTAACATGCAGACAATCTGCAATAATCCTTATCAGATCCTATCGACGCTTTTTTCTTAAACTTTGTACTTGTTCAAATTTCTATTTCAGAGTCGCTGCCGTCAGTTCTTGGCAAGGTTGTATTATTCAAGAACGAAGAAAGCTGCCATTACTACACAATGTGCCTGGAGAGGAAAGGTTGCTAGGAAGGAGCTTCGAAAGCTCAAAATGGTAAACTCAAGCACACCAGTCATTTGTTATGTTCTATCTATGCTATTTCGATGAAACCATGTTAAGGTGTCCCTTAGAAATTTTGGTCAAGAAAAAGTTTCAACTGGCCCATTTTTTTGCAACTTCTGGAACCTTTATATTGTATGTAGGATAGTGTACAATATTGCACTTGCAGTTACAGATGTTTTGCTATACTGCTGTGTACATTTCTCAGTACATGGTATGTTTTTATAGGCCTTAGTACTTTGCCTATTACAGTTCTCTATTGCTACTAGTGCGAAAGCCCCCTAGTGATAGTGGGATATATCAAGGACCAGCTTTTCTTATCCATTTTCATTGCTTATCAGGCTGCACGGGAAACTGGTGCTTTGCAAGCTGCCAAAAATAAATTGGAAAAGCAAGTTGAAGAGCTTACATGGCGACTGCAATTGGAGAAACGCATGCGAGTGAGTTTATTTCTATAAATTCTCTTGTTAATGTAACTTGAAGAATACTGGATGGCATTGTTACATTGTTTTCTGGGGTTGAAACACCAATCTGTACTCTACGTGCTATTTAACATACACAATTACACAAATATGATCTCATGGTTCATGGTTGAACTGGCTGTTTGGTTACCTTCTACAAAAGGACTCAGCCCATAACTAATTCACTATATTGGTTTAAGCACTCAAGCACACAGCTGACTGTCCATGAATATCAATATATATATCTTTCTGTCCATGATATGAGTGACCTATGCGGTATATTCACCATATGACCTAATAGACATCTGGGAAATGGCAAGGGAGATCTTGTTCTTCCCTGGTAGTAAAATGAAAAAAAAAATGTATAGTTAACTTGTGATACCTTATTATTACTTATGCATGGGTCTTTGTTGTAGGCTGATCTTGAGGAAGCTAAATCACAAGAGAATGCAAAGTTGCAAGCTACCTTGCAAGAGGTGCAACAACAATACAAAGAAACACAGGAAATGCTAGTCAAGGAGAGAGAGGCTGCCAAGAAGGCTGCAGAGGTGGCACCAGTTGTTAAAGAGGTTCCTGTCATAGATACTGAACTGATGAATAAGCTTAGAGATGAAAACGACAAACTTAAGGTGAGACCTGATCATATTCTAGATTCTCTTTTTTGTCTGCCCCATTGACAAGGAAATGCATTTTCTTATTTCTTAGGACTTATACTATAAAATAAATCTAATCATTCTTAAAGAGATTTGTTTCCTGCTGCCATTCTAGCTCCATGCGATACTACCTCTGCTATGGATATAACACTTGACATTCCATTACTGCAGACTCTGGTCAGTTCTCTTGAAAAGAAAATTGATGATACTGAGAAGAAATATGAAGAAACAAACAAAATCAGCGAAGAGAGGCTACAAAAGGCAATGGACGCTGAGACAAAAATTGTCGATTTGAACATGGCGATGCTAAGGTTGTTCCATTTTCTGAACTCAACTTTATTGTAGAAGTACAGTGGTTGACATTTCTTTTTGTTATTCTGCTTCAGGCTTCAAGAGAAATTATCCAACATGGAATCTGAGGAGAAGGTGCAGAGACAAGCACTGTTGAGCTCGCCAGTCAAGAGCATGTCTGAACATCTGTCAATTCCAATTGTTCCAAAGGTACATGTAATGGCTTGCACATTGGTTAACTTTTGTTCCCTCTGGCTGAAATGAGAATGTTCCTTTACTCACATCTCCCGCTTTCTTCTCTATTAATCAGAACTTGGAAAATGGCTTCCATGAGGTTGAAGATCCAAAGGTTTGAAGTTTTCCACCTTAAATATTCCTTTTGTTTTGAAACTTAAATTTTCTGTCTATGGTCTCACAAGTCACAACAATCTGTCATTTTCAGGAACCCCAAAGTGCACCTCCTGCTATTAAAGATTATGGGAATGGTGATCCAAAGTTGAGGAAATCTTGTGTCGACAGGCAACTTGTAGGTCAACATATTTATTGTTTAAATTGCTCATACAAAAATGGTTACTTGACTCTTATCTTTCTGTAGGAAAATGTCGATGCACTTATTGACTGTGTGTCAAAAAACCTTGGCTATTGTGGGGGGAAACCAGTTGCTGCTTTTACCATATATAAATGTCTTCTTCACTGGAAATCTTTTGAGGCAGAGAAGACAAGTGTTTTTGACCGCCTTATTCAGTTAATAGGATCTGCAATAGAGGTAATCTGGAACCTGTATTGTGGTCTTTCAGCGTTACTTGAGCCAGAAGTACAATTAGACTTCTTTTATATATATATATATATATAAATATAATAAGTGGTTATTATTTGAAAATTTAATCTGAGATCCTACCAGCATCAAAACATCTCTAGGCTTTATCTTTATGTTATATAAAAGTAGAGCTGCTCTCTTAACAAGTTTCCAATTTCTTTTACACCCTACATTTTCCACTCTACTACTCTAGTTGTCTAGAAGTTATTCTGCGCTTGCTCCATTTTCCTCAAGGTATTGGAGCATCAGCTGAAGTAGCAATATGCCACTTCTACCCTTGAATGAAGGCAAAGCCATTTTTGCTAATAAATCAAACAAAAAACTCAACCTGTAGATGCGTGAAAACTGGCATGGTTTTGGAAATATTACAAGCATGGAGATCTAGGCCACTTCTTAGTACATGGAAGAACATGCTACTTATTTGGTCCAACATTTTCGTTTTTTCCAATAAAGTAGAAGAAAAACTAAAACCCTTTCAGATTCTTGAAAACTGGGATGGTACAGGAAAGACTTGAAAACATGGAGAGAGAATCAACTTCTTATTACACCAATCTAATTGGTTTTTGTTTTCTAAATTTGTATTCCTCAGAAATCAATAATGACGTCACTCTGTTCTCTGGCATTTCATTTATTCCAATCCACAGTTTATTTCAGTGATACTGTTTTGACCTTAAATTGTAATCTGATTGAATTTTGGAAGTTGGCAAGTTTCTTTGGCCCCCAGTCAGCTTACGTTGTGAAGCCCTTGATGCAGAATGAAGAAGATAACGATAATCTTGCTTACTGGCTCTCAAATACATCTAGCTTGCTGTTCCTACTTCAGAGAAGTCTCAAAGCTGCTGGTGCACCTGGGAGTGTTTCACGAAAGAAACCTCCTCAGCCAACATCATTGTTTGGCAGAATGGCTCAAGTATGTTACTTTCTTTTCCATGCATGAAAAGTGGAAGGAAATAAAATGGAAAATGTGGTACGGGCTCTGATAATGTAAATTCACTTGTCTAGGGCTTGCGATCTGCATCTTTTGTCAACATGCATGTTGAGGCAACTGATGTCGTCCGTCAAGTTGAGGCCAAGTATCCTGCCTTGCTTTTCAAGCAGCAGTTAACTGCTTATGTGGAGAAGATTTACGGTATCATCCGTGACAATATTAAAAAGGAATTATCATCTTTGATTTCTCTGTGTATCCAGGTATATTTTCCTTTTGGATCTTTGCTGTTTGTTGATAACTGGCTGTAAATGGATTCATTGTTTACCATTCATTTTGATCTTTGTTAACCACTAGGCTCCGAGAACAATGAAAGCTAGCATGCTGCGAATGTCTGGACGGTTATCTGGTCAAGCTCAGAGCAACCATTGGCAGAGAATCATCGAGAGCTTGGATATCCTTTTGAAGAAACTGCAAGATAACCATGTATGTGTATTTCTTTGTTTCTATGCGATTCACTTCTGTTGGATGTATGCGCTAACTGCTGCTTTGTTTATCCTCAGGTACCCCCAGTTTTAGCTCAGAAAGTTTTTACCCAGATATTCTCATACATTAATGTACAACTGTTCAACAGGTGAACCTATATTTCAAGTTTTGTTTCTTGTATGCCGGGAAACTTGCGCAGTACATGAGTACATGAATGTTTTTTGTTCTGCAGTTTACTCCTTCGTCGTGAATGTTGCTCCTTCAGCAATGGAGAGTATGTCAAAGCTGGTCTAGCCGAGTTGGAATTATGGTGTGCAAAGGCAACAACTGAGGTGATCTGTCTGTGTTTGAACGCTAGCTTTCCCTCCTACATGATTCAGTTTACTGAAGCTCCTTCATTTTTTTTTCATACAGTATGCTGCAGCATCCTGGGATGAGCTCAAGCATATCAGGCAGGCTGTTGGCTTTCTGGTATGATGTCCATTCTGCTTGTGTATATTTGTGTTGAGGTTTGGCACCAATAAAATGTTGTAGTTTTGAGAATGTTATCTGATTGTCCGATTAATCACGATTAATCGTCCTGATCGCTCCCCTACCTCCGATCAGGCACAGGTAAGTCGATCAGCCGATCAGAAAGCTGATCATCCGATTAATCGATGATTAGTCGCAATTAATCGTCCGATCAGGGTGGAAAACGATCAGTTCATGGGCTACCTCCCTGAGAAAATATAATTTTGGGCCTGCCAGCCCAGCCCATGTTCCATTTTGGGCAGATGACGGGCAGCAAATGATGCTGCTTCTTCTTCTTTGACCAAATGATCCTTGCTTTTTACCATATACTACAGACTATAGAGTATTTAGTATATAATATATAGCATATTTGGCCTGCTGGACACTCTTGCTATACTAACCGATCAGCCTCGATTAATCGCCCTGATCGTCCTGGTCGGTGCCTAGGCGATCAGGGCTGATCGCCCGATCAGATAACACTGGTACTTTTGACATCCTATGTGCATGAGTGGCATCCTAGAACCTTGCTTTATTTATCTTTGGCTTTAATAAGCTTCATAGCTTTCCATGAATAAAGCAAATGATAATTAGTGTTAATCCAGACTGATGTTGCCCTGTGCTGTGTGTAATTGGCAACTATTAATACATTTTCAATACTCTTTTCAGGTCATATTCCAAAAATTCAGAATATCTTATGATGAGATTGTCAATGACCTATGTCCGGTAAAATCACATTAACCGCACTTTTCAATTTTGTCGAGCATCTTTTCTGTTTTTGTTCCTTAAGCAAATTGGTGCTAATTCATGCTTTATTGTTGATATCTGTAGATCTTGAGCGTTCAGCAGCTGTACAGAATCTGTACACAGTACTGGGATGACAAGTACAATACCCAGAGCGTATCATCAGATGTGAGTTCCATTCGTTAAAAAAAATCAATATACAATTATGCATGTGGCAATGAAAATCTTTCCATTTGTTGACTGCTAAAGTACATTTTCTTTTCCCCCTTTTAAAAGAATGTTGTATATGGAATTGAAATAACGTACATACACATTACTGCTTAATTTTAATTCCTGGTCAATGTAGTATACTGTGCAGGATATCAAAAGTGAAAAGAAAACTTAAGGTCATCTAATGTTTCAGGTTCTTAGTAACATGCGGGTGCTGATGACAGAGGACTCTAATAACGCTGAAAGCAGTTCATTTCTGTTGGATGATAATTCAAGGTAACATAAGTACCATTTGATTTAATTGTGTGGATGTATCTACTGTTTATATTAGTCCCTGGACAAACATTAACACACCCCTCAATTTATTGTTGTGTTTGCAATGCAGCATCCCGTTCTCAGTCGATGACATCACCAACTCAATTCAGGAGAAGGACTTCACCGATGTCAAACCAGCTGAGGAGCTACTCGAGAATCCCGCCTTCCAGTTTTTACAGGATTAGGGCTGTGAAATCTCAGAGCTTTATACCGTTAGATACCTTGTCAGAATATTCCTTGATTTGTTGTAAATTTTTTTCAATCCTTTACGCTGGATGGTGTACCCTTTCTTTTGTTATATTTCCTTTTCTTTTCCAGCTAGTTTTTTGTAAAATCCTTATAGGTAGTCAATAGGGTTGGGATGGGATTCCTCCCTTACATCTAGGAAAAGCAATATCTTTTAAAGCAAGGCAGGCAAATCATTCTTTTGTAGGGCAAATTCAAATCAGTCTTATAATATCCATGGGTTGTAGGAAGAGGCAATGTCTTGGTGGCCTCTCCCAGTTATAGATTGTACAAAGTTACAATGTATATCAACAGTGCAAGAAAAGGAAATTCATATACCAAATGGCATTATGCTCATACATCATATCTTGGAGGTGTTGTCTTGTTTACCAGATGCGCTGCAATCTGCAGTGACTTTTTGTTACTCTTTTTGAGAGAACTAAACTGCAAATACAGAGGATGTTTCGTAATTTCTTCTGCGTCTTTTTCTGGCTTGTGGTGTCTAAGGTGCCATCGCATGGAAGGAAGTTGTGTAGTTTCTCTATGGGTAACTTCGGTTTGAAAGTAGTCTGAGCAATTTGAATGTAGCCTTGTGTAAACTTTGAGTCGATTCTCATCCTCCATGCTCGAGCAGGTACGTCCGTCTTCTTTCGATCCGCCGTGCCTTTTCCTTCCATTCGTTTTGAATTTTTCTGGAAGAGTTCTTCATTTGGATTTGAAGGAAAGTTACTTCAACTGGAGGGGAGCACGGGAAACCCGCGAACTTTGCTGCACAGTCCCAAATGCCCACCTGACACCCCTGGCCCACAGCTCTAAAGCGTCCAACATCACTAGCCAATTCCCTAAACTACCCTCCCTCAGAAATTCCTCCATGCATGGTTTCTCGGGGGTATTTCCGTCCATCCACACACTGAACGAGAGAGAAGAAGCAACAACAATAAACCGATGGCAGGTAGGCACACCGCACTCCCCCATTCCCTTCCACCCTCTCCCACCCTTTAAAAAAATAATACAAAAATAAGAAAAAGAAGGAGAAGAAGGGAGATTCTCTCTCTCTCTCCTCCTCCCGCTCCCGAATTCCTTCTAGATTATCCCAAATTCTTCGCTGCCAAGCCGCCATCCCGCGGAATCGAGGTAATGGTTATCTTCCCCCCAAGTTTGTTCGTTCGTTCGTTCTAGCTCGATTCCTTGAGCGGATTGTTTCGTTTGATTTGGTTTGGTTTCTTCTAGCGAGGGGAAAGGGTAGGAGGAGCCTGACTTGCTGTGGAAGGTGGTTAGTTTGGGGGGGGGGGGGGAGTGGTTGCATGTGTTTCTTTTGCATGGAAATTTTGCTCATGCCTGGTGAAAGCTGTGGCGCTGATTTGGAGCTCGGAGTTTGTATGTAGAATTGTGAGGATTGATTATGCTTCGTGGGATGGTTGCAAGGAGGAGATGTTGTACTATTTTTGGAGTAGCAATGCTCTCTAGTGTATCTAAACAAGGGAAAGTGGGATGGGGGAATACCACGCATCCGGCTCAAAATGTATGAGGGGTTATCTATTTAGGGTAATGATAATGCTTGATTGATGGGTGGGGTACTGGGTTAAATTTTCCTAATGTAGATATGTGCGTCACTTTCTGAATGGGGTTGTCTTAGCTATCTACTTCTTCACAAGGTGTTGATCTGTATTTGAATGGAAAAAGATTGAGGTTCTTGTTCGATCACTCAAGTTTAATTCACTGATAGAGATAAGCAGCTCTACTTTTGTAATTCTAGAAAGTTGAAAGAGAATGTTTTCACCACCATCTTATTCCCTGATGTAGGCTTTCGCTTAAGTACACTTGTCATTGTTGATTATTATCCTGCTCAGGGATCTAAATAATGAAATTTCATTCTTGCATAGGTGCTGTTCCCCTTGCCTTTGCTTCACCTCTTTTGTATCACTACCGGAACTTTACTCACAGCTGCTCAGTTGTTTCTTTGCTGTCAGCATGGGGGAACATACCTTGTACATTATATACAGCTTGATTTTTGTTTTATCACATTGGCTCTTTCAGGGATGAGCAGCAAGTTCATGATAACCTACAAGAGGAAGCGTGTTACATCACATGTCTATACAGCTGATGGCACCAATCTCAAGTCTTCTGGTGCTTCCAGTAGTGTTCCTGTCAGCAGTTTATCCCCAAAATATGGGGTTGGTGCCGATAATAACATGTTAGAGGAAGATAATTTTGTGAGGAACCTTGACTTGTCACCCTTACTATCTATTTTAGCATTTGATGTTACTCTGTTACATTCCTAAAGAGGGTGTACAATACATAACTACTACTGATATGCACCACTTCCACAAGGAGCGCATGAAACTGCCATGTCAAACAGTACAACATGATGTAGATATTCATATCTAGAAATGTCACTAGTCATGTTTTTTCAGGAATCTAATCTATCGTGCTTTATAATAAAAAATCGTTTAATGAAACCATGATATATGTTTATGTTTTAAAACTGCTGTGTGATAAAGTTCCATGCCATACTAAAAGTTTGTTCTGTATCACTGTGGTGTGTTAATGTTCAATGCTGGAGTATATACTAAAATTTTGTATTTTTGTATTCATAAGTTGATCTAACTTTATTCATATCTGATACTTATTCTCATCTATAAAATTGGCAGTCGACCTCTACAAAGCAACAGGATGTATTTGATTCAAGGGAGCAAGTCATCAAGGAAGAATCACCTAAACAAAGTGCAAATGCACCAGGCAAAGAACGAGCGGAACTTAAGTCACGTGAATCATTATCTCAAAAGGAACAGCCTGAGATATGTTCTACTCATACTGCAATAGGAGACGCATGTGAGAATAAATTAGAATGCATAGATGGCACACATAATCAAAGTCTTGTTTCCAGTTGTGTGCATGCTGACAGGACAACTAATCAGGCAGAAGATTCTAGTGCCTCTGTTTCTGTGGGAGTAAATTCTCATCAGCAGCCGAATAATTCTACCAGGCCTAGCCAATCTAAGAGTAGATTTAGTCCTATGCTTACATTTCATAGGCGAGTTAAAAACAAAATAGGTTTGGAAGAGCCTGCAGCAGGAAGTTGTTCAAGAGATAATGACAAACATTGCTCAAAACTAAGTTGCAACCCACCAAGTTCGCCACTGGATGCTATACCCTTGTGTAGACAAACTGCTGGCAGTTCTTTGGATGTTGAAGATAAGGTATGTTTCTCTCTCATGACCTCATCTTCATGTACTCGTACTTGTACAATAACAGTACTGCTAACTTGACAAAATTTTTGTTAAGCCTATCCATTTGTTTTACTTGTTCATTCTATGCGACTATGTGCAATACTATTGCAAGTGCACATACCAGTGTCAGGAAATAATGCATGTTGTGACTGCAATGGCTAGAGGCATCCAACATTGTCCGTGTAACTTCAACTGAAAGCTTCTATGTGATTCACTTATGCACCATATTCTAGATTCATGTCTTTTCTTTTATAAATTCTTCAAATAAAATCCAATGTGTGTGTCATTGCGACTGCATTCTCTCTACTGCTTGCATTGTCTATACACAATGAGGCTACACTCCTGATAGTTTATGTGTTCATTGACTATGTGCTTTTGCATTTTACCACGTAGAGCATTCAGAATAACTACAGCTTCTATTTAATACTGAGGAAAAGGAATTTATTTACAGGTTACTATAGCGGGAACAAGCACTGGACAATCTGTAATTGTTGACCACTTGCTTGAACAAAAAAGGTAAGACGGTACTATTTGTTTTGTTGATCAGTACATGAACCCGGAACTCATTAATGCTCCTTTTCTAGTTCACACATTCCGAAATCGTCGGTACATCATATGGTTCCCTCGCAGCCTGCTAAAGATGCAAACCAAAGTTCAATCCCAGAAGAAGGTACACCAGTATCTGAGTTCACTAGGGTGCTAGAAACCAGTGAGTCAGATGCAAGAGTGGAGGACTCAAACAGAACACCAGTAGACGCTATTGAAGTACCAAAAGTTATTGAAGTGAAGAGGGATGAACATGGTAATGGACAGACTAATTGTCTACAGTCACCAAGGAAAAATATAAATGTTAATCTTCTGAAACCAACAAATAGATCTGAGGCAGCTGATCTTCTGGAGTCTCAAGATTCAACAAAAAATATTCCAATTATTGTCTTGGACGATGATAGTGATGAGAGGGGCAAAGAGCAGGAAAAATCAGAGGTCCTTGATCAATTAATCCAGGAGAAAAATAAAGGTAGATTTTCTTTGGGGCAGATCAACCTAAATCTAAATTGTGCTGAATTACCACAAGAGAGGCTTCTCAGTTTGGATGAGACATCGGTGTACAAACTAAAAGATCAGGTCAGAATGATAATATTAGTCTATATTTCATGAAGTATTACCTTACATTTTGGCTTTAGTCCATAATCCACATTCCTCATCTTATTTAAAGAGAGAACTTCTTTCTGCAGTGAAGTGGTTTGTACATAATACATTCTGTACCGTTCATTTTAGTAGGATTGGGTGTTCTGTTTCTTTATACTTGCTCTAGGTGTTCAGTAAACTGTATCCTATGTGCTCTTTATTTGAACCACTATCTAGTTTACAAGCTATTGTTTTGCTGATACATGTGTTATAAAAAAGTGCTTACATATGCTTTATTGGATAAGTCCTTGATATTTGTGCTTTGTATTATCTCAAGCATTTTATTTGCACTATTTACAGGATCAATGTGTTCATGAACGAAAGCAAATGTCCCATCCAGTTGAAAGGTTGTTTTTTACAAAGGAGAAGGATGCCATGCACGGTAAAAAACATCATGAAGAAACCTCAACCATGCATAGCTCGTACTCAAATTTATTTGATCCAGCCCCATCATCGTCGTGGATTACTGGGAATTTCAAGGAACCAAGTGTCATGCCATCAGAACTGAAGTTCAGAATATTGGATAAGGCTCCTGAATTCAATTTAGATCTCAAATTGGATAGTTTCCCAGACAGTAGTGTATTAGCCCTTAGGCACGATAAGTTATTTCGTGGAGGCACCTCCAGTGGATCCCATTTTCTGACAGAAAGGCTTGGGACATACTCCTACAAAAGGCACTCTTCCCCGTGGTCAGAAGAAGAATTGGATTTTCTTTGGATTGGAGTTAGGAGGTATGGGACAAATAACTGGAATGCAATGTTGAGGGATAGACGGTTACGGTTTTCTAACTCAAGAAATGCCGAGGATCTTGCTAAGCAATGGGACAAGGAACAAAGAAATCTTCTAGGTGTGGATTTCCTTCAATCACTCAGATCCTCTGCTCGAGGTCCTCCACCGCCTTCACATATACCAGAAGATTACGTTGGAAGCAGTTCTTGGACTGGATGCTCAAAATCTCCATTTCTTTCTGCTCCAACAGACCTTTCATTGGGTGACATGTACCTTCGAAGCGCCCGTACTTCAGAGAGAGGGCAGCATCATTTATCAAACCTGGGCATGTTAAACCTACATGCAACCGACAATGTACCAAGAAATTTGTCTCTGGGAGGTTTCCCTGTTGCTTCCTCCCCATATGGGAGAAGTTCTAGCAAGCGTAGGAGGGCGTCCAAGCTTCCCAAGTCATACTATGACAACAAGGCAGTTTGGTGCCAAGATCCATCAGAGAGGGTGGCTCAGTTCCTTCCCATAAACCAGGAACCAATCAACAATCTTCCTGAGTGGCTGACAAAGGACGCCGAGATGGCGGGCGTACGCCGGCTTGATGCAGATCTGTGGCCGAGCATGCAGGCTCCGGGTCATTCTGCAGCAGACCGACTGAATGAAATGAAGCCTCATGTTCTTCCTGATGGATCACTGAAGCGTGCGCCCAAGAGGAAGGCGGAGTGGCGCGCCTTCAGCAAGAAACTGTTCAAGTCCGGCGATGGCGCCCTGGATCTAAACCAGAGGGCTGCTGCCATCGCCGGACCCCTCGGTGCCATTGGGACTAGTGACACCGGTGCATCGTCTGAAGAGACGGTTTCAGACAGTTGAGTGTATCTCTAGTAGTAGTGATTTAGTCCAGAAAACCTTGTGTCAGTCTGAAGCTGCCTGTATGATTCCGCTGCTGAAGCTGGTAAACAGTAGCAGTATGATCAAAGGTAAAATCGAGTTAAATTTCAGCCAAGTGATTGGATTCAGTTTTTGTAAACATGCATCGATCTGAATTCTGATTACATCCTGTGTAATATATTATTGGCTTGTGTAATCCAAAAAGATTGAACCATATATGCTCGCATGCTGAAAAGGAATTGCGAGTTTTTGTGATTTGCCATGAACCAATTGGTGATCATCCATCGATATGAAGTTTACTGTAGACTGGGCATCTCGAGTAACAAGTTTTTTTTTTCAATCACAGTATAATGTTAGCTGATGCTAGTATGTCTTGCACAGCTTAGTACTTTTATCTTATGGCAGGCTTGGCATCATTGGCCATAACTGAGTCGAGAGCATCTGGATGCATATACTCCCTTTGTCCCATGGTATAGCATACAGTATGTTTTAGCCCTTAACATGGCTATTAAGGGGAGAGAGAGATATATAGAGTTTTTTATTCTTCTTTTTTGGTCTTAGGATGAATGAGGTGTGGTGTTGGTTTGGACTAGTTGGAATGATAACAAAATGAGGGGTTTTTTCACCAAATGATCTAATTGGCCCATTGTTAACGAAAAAAAATCGAACACACCGGCCTGGGAGATCTGCTTAGCTCCTGTGCAGGTCCAAAGATTAATGAGATGCGGGCGTGCCAGTCAGTTTAATCCTGCAATTGACAAGATTTGCAAATAATAGATCAAACAGCCGATCGGCTGACAAGCCGATGGAGTAGTTCCAGCCGATAGCCGATAATAGCCGATGCCGATACCAGCCGATAGCGATAGGGTTTAAGCAATCGGCTATATGTCAAATGTAGATACTGATATAAAGGCCAATGGCTGATGATGATGTAATATAGAAATATAATCCTGCATAAACCAATCAGCTAACAATATGATATAGTAGAACAAGTATTGATCCGAAGGTTAAAGCACCCATCGGCTGGAGGTCCGATGTCATGAAATCCACAAGATTAAATTAAACAATGAAACCTTTGTTGCCATCGGCTAAATCCAACTTATATGTATATGCAATCCTTATGAGCCGATGCAACGTCCAGATAACTCACCAGCTGAAACCCCGATGAAACCCTTATTGGCAATCAATAAGCAGGCTAGAGATTATGGTTCTAAGCACGACTTAGTAGATCAAACTTAACTGATGCAGCACTAAGTATAAAAAGAAACACAATATCTAGACAATCAAGCCGTTGACTGATTTTCAGGGTGGTAGATGCCTAGGCTAATCTAATCTAGCAACGCGATTTAGCCGATACCGGCAGAAACCCTAAAGCGAGAGACAGCCGATAGAGCTAAATTGATATGCTAAGACTAGATTAACATAGACATGATAAATAGGTAGGCAAATATATCATCCAAACCAGAGCAATCCAAGAGGTCGAATGCACTGGTGCAACCTTGAACGACGCCGATGTAGATGAGACAATTGCCTGGACCGACGGAACATTGGACTTATCCCTTCGCCGGAGATCGAAGACGATGCAGCCCCGCGTCGGGTGCCAAGTTCCGCCGGAACGTAAAAAACGAAAGTAGAAGTAAAAAGGGTGCCGATGCGCCGAATTGTATTGATCGTAGCGATATATTACATAGACCCCGGGTGTACATATTTATACCCATGGGTTGATACAAGTCCTTGTCGGACAAGAAAGAAACTAACCTAAAGATAAAAAGGAAAATATAAAGTCCTTATCGGACACTAAACACACTTTCCTAAAGATAAAAGGAAACTAACAAACTATTCCTAATTAATAGATAAATTGTCATGCCGCATCCTCTTTAAACTCGGTAACTTAGGGATAAGCTTCCTTTAGTAGATTGATTTCCTTAACCGAATATAGCAGGAATCCGACTATTGACGACTTTATAACTCCTATCGGCTGATTCCGAGATGCTGCAGCTGATAATGATTATAAGCCGATGACGTCTTTGCCGATTACCAAATTTCACTGTTAACACCCATTAGCCCTACCCGAGTTTGTTGGGCTGGGCTGGGCCGGGCCACGCCAAAAGCATTTCTCCCCGTGGATCAAGTCCAAGACAAGAGTAAACAAGGCACAGCAATAATACAAATAATAAGTACAATGATAAGTAAATAAAATATAGGCAAATCGGTTTGATCCATGCCAACATTCCTACTGTGGTACCACTGCATGCATGAATTGTTATGTAGTACTTCTATATATGGACAAGGTAGCATGCAGCAGTACAAAATGTTCCAAATTTAAAAGCAACTAATTAAACTAGTGCTTAGTAACAAATTAAGCCCTATAGCTATAGCTAGCTAGCTAGACCACCTGATCACCTAGGTACGTGTATGCCTAGTACGTAGCTCTTAGCCATGCATATGCATACTCTCTCCCTTTAAAAAAACTCAATCTAGAAGAGATAGTTCATATTCATTATACTAGGAGGAGCCAAATCTATTTTTAGATTAAGTTTTTTTTAGGACGGAGGAGTTATATCGATAGAGTGTGTTCTCTGATCGATCAGATGAGCAGATCGACGTACGCGTGTATAGTGTAGGTGTACGTTCATGCATATATATAGGACTAATATCTGCCTCGGACCGTACGTGCATGATTCATGGATCGATCTTAATCTCCATGTGTCCAAAGCAAGTCTCAAATTAATATAGTTCCAATGCAGGGTTTACTCGTTTGTCAATGCACGCGTTGATGATCAAGTGGGAGATCGATCGATCGAAGGAGATGAGCTAGTACGTACCCTGCCTGCGTCAGGGCACAAGCCTCATTCATATATATGCATGTGGTTTACACTTGATTGGACAAACCAAAGTGGATACTGAAGCTATGCCACTTGTGCCCAGGGTACTTACCAACACAGATAGCTTAACACTTGCAGGCCAAGTTTGTTAATTAATAATCCATGTCCCATAATAATTGTATTTATAGGATTTGAATTTATCTCAAAATAATTGTCAAAATATAGTACTAATTAATGATCTCATTAATCACTTCTCATTCAAATTTCTCCTTATTTTACTCTCAACTATCCTGTACACTCTTACGTAGTACCATTTAATAAGGGGCATTATACTCTTTCTTCTCAAATCTTCGTATATGCGAAACAAACTAGAATTATAATCTTAATTAGCAATTGAATCGAACAGAAGCACACAAACATGCATGCATGCATCGATCGATCGGTCCCATATATATATCGCGCATCAGGATCGGGTAGCTACCAATTGTATGTGTAAATGTGTGCGCGCGCCTTCCCATATCGGGAAACGATGCTCCATCGATCTGCATTTTATTGATGTGCTCCAGCAAGGCGAGTCGTAGTTGGGTAAATTCTAAAATTAACGCCAGAGTTTGCCACAAGTAATTTGGCCGTGTTTGATCATGTTAGGATAGTGTTTGCTTCATAGACATATATATGCCAGTCATGCAAAACTTCATTTAAAGGAGACCTGAAATACATGATGTAGGAACACTAATTAATTAGATGTGGCAATGTTATAGCTTCTGTTTGAGAGAGCTTCTACCAGCTACAGCTTTTTCCACAGAATCTCTAATTAAGCTTCTCAAACATTTCAGATTCTCAACCAAATTCTGATATAGAATATAGATAATAAATTGCATTTGAAGTCAAAAGCTAGAAACCTATCTTTTGTCTATTCTCACTAGTTGATTAGTACTAGAAAGCTTCTGCGCTCAGAAAATGTGGCATCGATAGTCACTCGGCCTGCCCCTTCTGTGCTTAGGATCTGAAGACGGCGAACCACATCCTCCTCAATTGTGTGTTTGCTCGGCAGGTCTGGCTCCGCGTGCTTTTGCCTCTTGGCTGGGCTGCCCTCTCTCCCCCGTGGCAGCTGGTTCTAGGACTGGTGGCCGAGCACCAGGGCCCGCTTTACCTGAGCATCTCCTCGCCGGCTTCGACTCCCTGGTGCTTTTGGTTTCTTGGCAGTTGTGGAAGGAACAGAACGCTAGGGTTTTCGACTCTGCGCTCTCTTCTGTCTCAGTGGTTCTGGAGTCCATCCACTCGGAGGGTCGTCTGTGGTCTTTGGCTGGCATTGCCGCCTTTGGGGATTTGTTGGGAGTGTAGCGTGGCTCTGCCCCCTCCCGCTGTTTGGAGTCTTGTTTTTAGCCGCCGTAGTTTTTCTAAGTTTTCAGCTTTGATTTTGCCTTTTTTTCCCCTTCGCCTGGCATAAGCCGGTCTGGCTGAGTGAAGTTGTGTAGCTATTACTTTTTTCTTCTAATATATTGACGTGTAATCGTTTTACACGTTCGAGAAAAAAAAACTAGAAAGCTGCTTCTCGGAATCTCGAGCTTCTCAAACAAAGTCATTGCCTACAAACACAAACAAGCTAAGTTGTGGCATCAAATTTGATGGCCACAACTTTAACAATTGGGACACAAATGTTTAGATGTTCTTGGTCTATCAAACAAATAACCTCTGGTAATAATTCGCAGCCACATACATACTGGCAATCACGCTTAATTTGGGGTAGAAACAGAACTAGCTAGTTAGAGATATACTATCCATTCTGGAGGGGAACAAAGTACATGTGCCATGCAGAAAGTGAGGGAGCTTAGCACAAGAACTATGCAGAATTAATCCAAAATAATAGTACCAATATCCTTTTGTGGTCCTGCTAACCCATTGGTGATGGTGACTAATTAAGTACCAATTAAGTAGAGTCTAGGTGTCAATTAAGTAAAGCAGCCAAGTTACATGACAACTGACAATTGTCACAAGGGCCAAGGCCATCCCCAAATTCTTTTTGCCATGGACACCAGCAAAGGACGTAGTACTAGCTTGAAGGGTCATCAAGTTCATCCTTGGACTTAGCCAATTCTTTCCTCTTCTCATGCACCTGCGCGCCGTTTCATCTTTTCCTTGTTTGATTAGACGTTTTCAAAAGGATTAATAGGGGTCCAGTTCTAGGGAGGAGATTATATTACTTGTTGATTTGATATAACCCCTATTTGCATGCACACACCACCTGTACTGTACACGTCTTGAGGTTGGGGTTGAGAGCTTAGGTACACTCATATCAATGTTTTGACTTGATGTGAGTGTCGAATTATATAATTACTCCAGTAAGCAAAATTGTAGTACTCCATATATATCTTAGTACCTTCGGTAGGATTTCTGATTTCTACCACCACATTTAATTAGTTTCACTGAAAGTACATTGCTTTCCTACTAGTTAATCCGGAAATTAATTTTGTTGTTTTTATTAATTAGTGTGAATCATGACTCGATGTGATCGTAACATACATGTGGTGAGTCTCAAATTTTCTGAAGACGGGATAAAATGCGCAAAGATGAGTATTATCAGGGTGTGTTTAGTTCACGTTAAAATTGGAAGTTTGATTGGAATTGAAACGATGTGACGGAAAAATTAGAAGTTTGTATGTGTGTAGGAAAATTTTGATGTGATGGAAAAGTTGGAGGTTTGAAGAAAAAGTTGGAAACTAAACCAGGCCTCAGATGCCAATTTCTAAGCGGGAATGCTAGGGGGCAGTTGCCTGATCGCCTACTTCCACACCATCCTGCCTTCTGACTGCATCCCCGTCCATCCATCTATCCATTGTGCAAGATCAAATCTGGCGAGATGGTCAGTGGTGGTGTGGATGAAGCGTATGTGACGAGGATAGAGCCACCAAGGAGCAGCTCATCACCCCCTTGGTCTTTCACATTGTTGGGTGAGCACTCACTTCGATCTCCCTTTTCATCTCTATCGTCTTCTTCGATGGGGAAAGAAGGAGGAAGTGACGAATGGGGAAGTAGGGGAGATGAGATGGTGGCATTGGCGAGCGTGATGGAAGGAAGTCTTATGCTACTCCTCTTTGATGTGAGCTCGTCACTACCACGGTTATCCTCTCATGAAATCGAATAATCATACTCAACCAAATGCATCAACATTGGTGAACTGATTGGTAGTTATAGGTATTAGGCACGTACCACTAGTATCAGGCCTGATACACCACAAGTATCTAGTATCAGGCCATGATACACCACAAATATCTAGTATCATGCCTGATACACAAGTATGAAGGACGTCTTATACTGACGGGTATCAATTGATACCTATGGGTATCGGTCTGGTACCGATGGGGTACCAGATCGACAGATCTGATATCTACATAGTATTATCATATTTGAACGGGATCGCGTATATTATCATGGTTAATTGAGCAATCCAGATCCCAACTTGCTAGTAGATAATGAGAACAGATCTAGAAGCATAGGCCATCCATCTTTTTCCTTACAAGTTAGCTAGCTAGCTAGCAATCCTTCATTCTAAAGTTTTGCCCTCCACAGTCAGCCCTCTTGTTCAAGTAACACATGAGAGCTAAACAATGGTGCAAAACCCTAACACTGGTCCTCCCTTTCCACATTAGGGCTCCCCATATATCCTGCCTCCACAATTCCCATCAGATCAAAGCTACTAGCTAATAGCCACTGCACATGCCATGCTACCCAAATCATCACCTCCCTTGTACCTTTATTATATTATTCCTAGCTAATCTCCACTTAATTACAGTAGTGTTCAATCTCATATAAGCATATGCATCTCCTAGCTACCAAGCTCTCTCTTCCTCTGATCAACTCCACTATAATTAGCTATAGCTTAGCTAGCTGAGTGATCAGTGAGCAGGTCGATAGCTTAATTAGCTTCCAATTAATTTGATTAAGAGCTTAAGATGGTAGGCAAGCCACATCACCATGGCTCCTCCTCGCTTGTGGCGGAGGAGCTCAACCTCTTGCACGGCGGCGGCGATGGCGGCCGCGGCGGCGGCGGGCTGGGGCAGTGGAAGTGCCGGCTGCTGGGCTCGCTGGCCGGCCTCGGCCGGCCGCGGCGGGCGCGGTGCGTCGTGTGCCTCCAGGTGCAGCACGTCACCGGCCTCCCCCCGGCGGCGGAAGGGCGCGGCGTGGTGGTGGGGTGGCGCAGCAGGGGCGGCGAGGGGGAGCACACGTCGCCGGTGCGCGCGTCGCGCGGCGCCGCCGCGTTCGACGAGGTGTTCCTCAACTATTTCGTCGCCGGCGGCGCCACGCTGCGGAGCTTCGCCGTGTGGGCGGCGCTCGTGGACGACCTGGCGTCGACGGCGAGGGGCGGCGGCGACCTCGGCTCCTTCCCCGTCGACCTCACCGAGATCGCCACCGCGGAGAGCTCCAACCCGCGGTTCGGCGGCAAGGCCCTCAGCTTCCCGCTCGGCGGCGCGGCCGCCGGCGCCGTGCTCACCGTCAGCGTCTACTGCAGAGTGATGGAGCGTGAGGAAAACCATGGCGGCGCCAATGGTAATAAGGAAGAAACGAAACCCTAGCTAGCCTAGTTAATCACTTAATTATGGCGCTAAATAACAGTGTAGTGGTTAATTAATTGCGAATTAAGAAGTAAATACTAATTAATTACTACGTGTATCGATCACGAACAGGCCATGCAAGAGCGGAGAGGAAGAACAAGGGGAAGGGATCCTACGCGTCGTGCCTGCCGGATCTGAGCTGCCTCCGGAACCGGCCGTCTCCGGCGGCGGCGGCGGCGTCGGGGTCGGCTCGGCGGGCGGCGTCGCTCCGATCCGATCGAGGCGGGTTCATCACGATCGAGAACTCGGTGGCGGAGATGGAGGGCGGCGGCGCGTTCGGGCGCGTGGAGGACGTGGACGAGGAGGGCGCGGGGTTCATCACGATGGAGAAGGGCACCATCTCGTCTTCGCGGTCGCGGTCTCGCCGGCCGGCGGGCGAGGACGACGAGGCCGGCGACATGGAGGACGAGAAGCCGTGCCTGCTGATGGAGCTGGCGCCGGAGGAGGCGGCGGCGGCGTTCGAGGTGGAGAAGGTGGAGGAGGAGTTCCTGGCGATGCTGGAGGACAAGTACTGGGCGAGGAGCAAGGAGATCGAGAAGGGGTTGGGCGTGAGCCTGGACATGGGGCTCGATCTGGGGCTGGACCTCGACTCGCTCATCAAGGACGCGGAGATGGAGCTCGCCAAGGCGGAGCAGGCGTGGCGGAGCAAGGTCGGCGCCGCCATCGTCGAGGAGGAGGAGTACATGGACCTCGTCCGCCGCTGGAGCGCCCGCGACGCCGCCGCCGCGTGCTGGCCGGCCGCCGCCTTCGCCTTCGGGAGCCCCATCTAGGCTATCTTAATTTGTTCTGCTCGATCGATCATCACCATGGCCTATGGCATGTGCTACTGCTTCACTCGTGTAACATCATCAGTGATTTATGTCTGTTATAAGTGTTAATTAATTGTTGCAATATCATACTCCCTCCATTTTTTAATAGATGACGCCATTGACTTTTTCTCACATGTTTGACCATTCGTCTTATTCAAAAAATTTACGTAATTATAATTTATTTTGCTATGAGTTGTTTTATCACTCATAGTACTTTAAGTGTGATTTATATCTTATACATTCGCATAAAATTTTTGAATAAGACAAATGGTCAAACATGTGAGAAAAAGTCAACGACGTTATCTATTAAAAAACGGAGGTAGTATCATTGAAGAGACAAACAAATTAATTTGAAGGATTCATGAAACTCCTGGATCTCTTGTTAGTAGGTTGTTTGCCATAAAAAAGGGATTCGCTAGAAAACTTCTGCAAACTTTTGGCTCCAAAACTTTCAGATTTGTGAACATCGGATTGCCTTGAGATTTATCCATGAAGGAAAAAAAATACTAGAAAGAAATTTTCACACATGTCACGTGTGAGATCTCAATGCTAACTAACCAAACGATAGTTGAATGCAAGTTTTATATAAGTTATATCGTAGTTACAGTATAGTTAATGCAGTTACAATGTAGTTACAAACTTACAATCTAATTACACTTTAATTATACTATAGTTACATCTGAAAGTTTTTTAATCAAAAAAAATTACGACAGCCATACACGTCTCTTTAAGGGATGTTTGGTAGAGCTCTAAATCTAACATTTATCTAGAGTCATGGAATCAGGGAAGGATAGTCATACTCGTATGTATTCTCTGAAGTATATTCGCCTGCACCTCTCATAAAAGATTAAAGTTCTAGTAGCGTTTGGTTTGGCTCTAGCTCTACAAGACGAGAATCCAAGAGCTGAGCCTATCTACCGTTTGTGATCACTTGTTTAGATCATCACAAACAGTGTCCCTACTACGTTCCTAATCCTGATATTTTAGGATTTTAGTTGAAAAAAATGCTACGACAATTCTATTTTCTTTCCCTAACAATCGGCATTCCCTTCTTCATTCTCGCTCTCCACAAGTTAAAAATCATTCTCGCTCTCAATTTTCGTCTCTTGAGCAAGACTGCCGCATGACAAAAGGGACGAGCGGGAGAGTGGCCGTAAATGTATGATAGCAAGACCGGATGGCATGATCTGATAAGGCCTGGGTGGAGAGGCCCACCTTTTTATTTTTGGAAGTTAATTAGTAAAGGGAGATCGAGAAAGATGGTGGAGAAGGTGGATGGTGGTGATTGGCAAAGTGGTGAGAGTGTTGTTCGAGTTGTAAGAAGATGGCGAGTGACAAAGAGATGCATTGACTGGAGAGAAGTTAGCAACTTACTATCTTCGTTAAAAAAATATAAGGAATTATAGCTAGAATCAATCTCTTATACTCCCTCCTTCCCTAAATGTTTGATGCCGTTGACTTTTTTAAACAAGTTTGACCGTTCGTCTTATTCAAAAACTTTTATGAAATATGTAAAACTATATGTATGTATAAAAGTATATTTAACAATGAATCAAATGATAGGAAAAGAATTAATAATTACTTAAATTTTTTGAATAAGATGAACGGTCAAACATGTTTAAAAAAGTCAACGGCGTCAAACATTTTGGGATGGAGGGAGTATTTTGAAACAATTTTAGAACAGAGGTAGTAGTTTGGATGGCGGCAAGTAAAATACTCCAATGAAATGATTGCGTGAAAGATGAAATTAGTTTAATACAAAGGAGATGGTGCATAAATTTGTTTTATATGGATAGATTTAAAAAAAAAGAAGGTATGCAAGACAATGGCGTCATGGCGATGAAAGATGTGGGGTGGACATAGCGAGGATTTATATGAAGGGAGGGAGCCAATTTGATACTTCCAAAATTTTGAATGCTTTTCATGCTAAATAAACAGGTCGATAACTGTTCCCTTCCACGACTGCTTGCTTAACGGTTTCATGTCCAATATCTAGCTCTCATACTCCCTCTGTCCCATGAAAAATAAATCTAGAATCGGATGTGACATATTCTATTAATTTATATCCATTAATATTCAGTATTAGATTAGTTTTTTTTATAGAACGGAAGGAGTATATACTTGTACTGATTACGATGTACGCATGCAAGTTGGATAGGCGACAGCACAGTGAGTGAGCCGGCGTCAATCATGCATAAGAGTCAGTGTGCGTCAGACATGCATGACACTTGTATTAACCACAGACCGTAACAGAAGCGAGTGATCTACAGTCGCCTGTGGATTTGCTGCTTTGATTTGGACAAAAGCAAAGTGGATGCTTCATGGACGTACATCCAAATTTGGCCGCCCTGGAGGAATGTCTCAGATAATTGAGCAGATGAGCATAGATACATGGGGATCCACGAACATGGCAGGTCCCCACAGGCCACATCGCCAGGACCTGATTTCATGCTCCTTCATCAGCAGTAAATTACTTAAGTACATCACAAATTTCAACCAAGCGAGCCTCTCGAGTCCGCAGGTTCCAACGTATATAGCACATCAAAATCAAATCAAACCAAACAGGATGACGAGCAATTATCATCTGAGCAAAAGTGAAAGCATTCGGGTGAATTCCACGTGTGGTTATTTTACACAGAATACCGCGAAACACTTGGGATGAGATGTCGAATTTATGTAATTGCCTAGCTAGGATTTTACAGGTATTACACAATATTAATTCAAGACCGAGTTACTCCCCAAAAAAATGAAGCCAACTTATAGAGATCCCAATAGCCTCTATGCTAAAGAGCCAGCTAAAGAAATGGTTTGTGTACAGGTACAACAAAAAACAAGCATTCTCCTCCCTAGCCCTGGATCTTTAAAACCTGCAGGGCTCGTTGCCATTGTTTCCATGCATCAATATAAGTTCATTGGATGTGATTGATCAGAAACCTTCCCTGGAGCTATTTTTTAATGTCGATGTGGTTTTCTGCATCCCATACCACAATCTTACCATCCAATCCTGCAATAACGGAGTACAGAATGTTAACATAGACTGCCTGAACATAAAGCTGGAGAATTTAGGCCGTCAACATAGAAATGTTTTAAACCTGACGTGCTGAACCGTTTGACAATACTGTCGTTTCCTTTTCTCAATGGCACGATGCAACTGTGAAATTTACGAAATTATTAGTCTATATGCAACTGATAAGAGTCCGCTTTTGAACTGCAAAATGGAAGTAGAGGGTAGTACGTTATGCAATTCTCATGAACACCACCACGAGGCTTTGATGGTTCAACAGTATCACTGCTTGCCACTTGCTTTGATTGGCCATATAGCTTTCCGAAGGCTTCAGATAGCTGATACATAAATTTTATTCTGATGTTAGTTCTTGTGGAATCGCAAGTTATTCAAATAACCATGGACCACCTGTTCTGATTATTGTATTCACAACTGAAGGCAAAGATCAATAGGATACTTGTGTTAATGCTACTGCCTCAGCTAAAAAGAACTGAGCAGATACTCTATATAGACTTGAGGTTGCACTGATAATAAAGGGTGAATAGTTCAGGTTTAAAATGCTGAAGACAAGAATGTTTTTCTTTTCCAACCAAGGATAATTCCATTTCAATTACTGAAACCAGAGATGTAAATATCTTTTTGTAAACTGAAAATCCACTTTTTTTTATATAACCAATAGACTGTACTTCCAACCATGGGCTGCGCTATATAGTGTTCGCCTAAATACACATGACGATAGAACCTTGTGAACATAGTAAATAGTAGATAGCAGCTGCATATAACAGCACAACAGCAAGGAATGACACGATGAAATCCTGCACTAACATGAAGTAATGAGAGGGAGGGAGAAAGGAAACCTGTGAAGCTCTTGAAGTTGATGTAGTTACTTTTCTTTCATCCAAGTATCTGACAAAGCTCCTATGAGAGACAAACATATATATTAACCTAAAATAATGGTCATGGAACTCTTAGGAAACAAGATGTTTTTTAAGAAAAAAAGGTTAAAGTGCCTTAACTATTAAGGTGAAGCTAGGCAGCTAGAAATCAGATGTTTTTAACAGGAAGAAGCAAGTGCTCATAACAATGCATTGTCGGAATAAAAAGGAAAATGCAACCACTTTAACAAGTTGCTAATTTGCTATCTACATCTTTGCTTACCAAAGTCCAGTCTCATCTGCAGAAAAGATCATAGGATTGCAATCAAATCCAACACCAATCACCGTCCTTTCAGAAAGAAAAAGAATCTGAAATTTTGTGGAGTTCACCCAATATTATGAAACATGGAATTATAGCATGCAAATAAATACTAGCAGAAGGGAAAATGCTGACCCACATCACGGAGAGGCAGATCACGCAGTGCTAAATTCTGTGCAGCAGGAGACGTTTCAACATCATCAATGAAATAAATCATGGAATTGTGCCCTAGCAATCAGACAATAACAAACAAGTCAATATATGTAAATAATTGAAAATTATCTTATCTGTGGATATATCAGAGGGTATAGTGTCCCATCTGTGGGAAATAAAAATTGAAGAAACAAGTCATAATCTCAACGGAGCTCAAAATACTGGAGATGACAAAAGATGAACTACGCAGAGGCCTTGGCTAGTGTTTTTATTAATTGAAGTTCAACTAGATTATGTCAGTCAAGGTGCCACAGTATATCGACAATGAAGAGAACCTTTCACATGTAAAAGTATAAGTTGGTAGGAGGCTATGATGCATGCGAGATGATGTGGTAAACAAAAGCAAAATAGAGAGTTAAACACACACTTAGGATGAAGAAACAAGTAGGAGGGAGAACCTGCATAGGCTAGTGTCTTTCCACTTGGCGACCACCTTACACCAAATGCCCACATAGATGATAGGTCAAGCTGAGCAATTTGCTGCAACCACATAGCAGAAAAAATGTTACAAGGATGATCAGCACTTTGACAGGAAACAAAAAATGCTATAGCAGCTAATATAAGGATAGTATGCCTTGCCAAGGGTTGTGAATCATAATGAGTTCTCAAGTTCTTAGTTAATGGAGTATTTAATAAAAAAAACACTGATGCTGATGCTAAAATGTATAATTAGCCTAAGAAGTTGTGTGGTGACAAAATGGAGAGGCATATTTGAAAATCGCAAAGGGATATATCGTAAGACATTTTCATTCCAACAGAAGGAACAGTGGAACACTATGCATTAATGGTCTAAGAAATGGCAAATACCTCTCCAAATTTCCAATCAGTAGAAGTGCTCGCATGTGATCCCCTGGTCAAGAAAAAGCTATGAGATAAACAAAATATTTAGAAGATCCTGATAGGCATAAGAACAGCAAGGTCCACCTTGTATCGACACCCTTGATGAAAGTGGATAACACTCTGCATTTACCATCAGTTGATGTTGTTGCAAGAAGTATCTGAAGAAACGCGAAAGCAAGCAAAATAAAATATTGCCTCCAAAGAAAAACAGGTCCCGCATATACATAGATGTTGCGTGTATAAACCAAGCAGAATTGCATAGTGGTGGGATTGGGAGATATGCATCTCACAAGTACAAGAAAAAAAAGCAAAACGAAAGAAAAACACAGCTGTAATGAAAGCACAATATAAAGAGAGACGCTTACATTGTTTGGATGCCATGCAACACTAGTGACAGAAGATTCATGCTTCTTCCTAACAACCTTGCTAATCCACCTATAGGTGAAGGATCCAGGCAGTTAAGAAAAATACATATCAAGAGTGGCACATCAACCTACCTACTTGCATGAACTATATCAGTAGAAAACATACAACCCAGTTGTAATGTTTGACGTAGCTAATGTAAAACTAAGGAAATCCAAAAGTAGCAGTCAACTAATACAGGTAGCAGACACAATTACCAGTTGTTGTCTTGTTCATAGTAGCAAATGCACACAGACTTAGCACCACTTCCTACGGCAAACTTGTTTTCTGCAAACAATATAAAATGAACTTCAAAAACTTGTTTTCTTCATGATACTGCACTTCAGGTTATAAGCATCCGTTTTTCACACATTTTGTTGCCAACAAATATGGCAGCACGGTTGAGACAATCTGACAAACTAATGCATCTGAACATCTCATCTAAAGCATAATTAGGGCTAAGGAACTTACAAGTTATGACTTGTGCAGTTGTAATTATTCATGAGTAGTGTAGTGGCAGTTTTTAAGTAAGGGTAAGGAAAGAAGAGAGGGAAAGTGCTTAGAGGTTCTAAGATGACTAATATTTGGGAAAGAGTTTATTAGGCTTGCACGATTTATATTTGTATCTGAGAGAGTAAAGAACTATAAAGCATATACACTGGTTATAAAGAGAATATATTGATTCAGCAACGGGAGTAGAAAAATCCAATGCGCCAGTAAGCATCAAGGCAGGTTATAAAGAGAACCTTTTGGGCTCCACTGGACACATAAAGCTGCACGATTTAGCTTGAGAATAACAAGGGTAGGAACCCAATCATGGCCCTCTTGTGTCCAAACATATCTGCAGTTCATATAAGGAAAAAAGGAGACCAACATGTATTTATACCCTTGTGGAATAGGAAGGTGATTCATAATAAGAAAATTGAGACTTGATGTGTACTTACGAATTTCTATCATGTGAGACCGTTACGATCTTGTTGGAAGATCTACTCCAATCTATTCCAGATACTATTTGATCATGCTGCAAGATATAGCAATAGCGAAAATAATAAGATAATGAATCAACTATCGATTATACAGTACTGCATTGTAAAAAGATGATGAGAGAGAGAGAGAGAGAGGTGCTCAAGATCATCGCACTTGTAAAATATAAATAAGAACATTTACCTTTGAAAGAACATGAAGTTTCTCCCACTTGTCAGTAAAAAACTTATAGATATGTACTTCATTGTTGTTTGGACAAAAGGCAATCACTGAAAGAGAGAAAAGGTTACATGTCAAGTTAAAAATAAGATGGCATGGGATGTGCATCATAAAAAGGGGAAATGGCATCATTCTAGAGGGATGTAACAGTGTCTCATATTACAAGGCAAGAAATGCTGTATTCTTAAATTACAGTAGGTGTTTTGCCATATAAGCAGATAATATATCATCTATGGTCAGTATGAACAGAAATCTAATGTATTGCTCACCCCTCCAATGGGACTAGCACACATCAAGCGAGCACGAAAGAGTATAGCCCTCTGTTCAAGTCTACATTATGCAGAGTTCAGTAGTTTCATCTATCCCTCTATCAGCAGCAGACAAGCAACCTGGGCTTACACTAGAGGAGAACTGAAGAACATTATATATAATTGCAGGAAGCCTACTTCATTTTCCATAACAATCATGTGGGTGCCATGTATAATGTACTGGTTGTTACCATGGATGAGAGCATTCATTTACCAGTGCATGACAGAACAAGAGCTAGCGCTATGTAGCAAGAAATTCCCATTCAGATATGGTGCAGGGAATGGAGTGGCAGGTAAAATTCACAGGAAACATGGAATTATTCAGGTCATAATTCAAAGAACCAAGTCAGTAAATTTCAAATTACATATAGCGCCCCACCTACGAGGGGAAATCCATGATGTAAACTTGTGTTACGGACGCGATCCATGTCTCCTAGTATCACCCTAATACCGAAACCACCTTAGCAAGGCATTTGTTCTACAGAAACCCATACATCAGCAGGAAACGCCACCGCTGGCACCAAAACCAGCAACACCACGGATCGAAGATAGAGAGGGACATCCCTCATCTCCACGAAATGAGCAGCAACGACAACCGATTCCTACCGGGGGGATTCGAAACGGAGCTCAATCACATTTGCAGGCGGAAACCCTAGAAAAACGTGGTCGCGAATCCCACCCGTACCGACCGCACGCACTCGTAGCCAGCGTCGTACGCCATGGCCGGCGATCCAGAATCGAATCAAACGGGAACACCGCGGAGGGCGCGAGATCTAGAGAAGAGAGGGGGGAAGGAGAGGAGGAGCAGGAGGAGGGGTGATTACTCGAGTGGTCGGGGCTCCACGCGTGGCAGGTGATGCACTCGGCGAACTGGTGGATCGCCGCCGCGGCCATCGCGGGCGGCGGCGGAGGGGAGCGGCGCGGCGCGGCTGTGGCGGAGGCGGAGGTGGAGGGTGGTGATGGTGGTGGAAATGGTTGGAACTTGGAGGCGAAGCGAAATACACTACTACTAGTGCACCACTCGTCCGCACTACGGACGGGGCCGTTAGGCACGCCCACTACCGCGGCCCACATCTTCGCCACTACAACTAGTACTTTTTTTTTCCTTCAGTTATGTATATATAAAAAATGTACATTTTTCATCAAATTTTGAATGAGCAAAATATATTCTTGCCATTGTTACCCTGTAAAATTTGGTAATTGAAGAGGTTTCTCTACTTTAAGATTCTGCCAAAATATGATAGTTAAGACTTTAAACTAGGGGTCTATTTGGTTCTCTACCCTACCAATTCAATGGTAAATTTTGGCACTACCGTAGAGTAAAGTTCATATAATATATGTGTTTGTTTGCTATCATTTGCTATTAATATGCTTTTATAGTGAAGAAAAGTTATAGAGTAGTACCAAATTAGATATGGGCATTGCCAATGCTTTGACTCTAATCCAAACCAATCAAACTATTATTTAAATTGCTAAACAATTGGTAGGGCATATTTTAGCATCAATCCAAAATGGCCCCAAATGCAACCAACGCTACCAAAATTTAGTAACATCAAACTACATGGAAATTGAGTATTATTGATTTGTTGTAAGGTTAATAATAATAATAAATTGAACAAGCACTTAAAAATCATTGTTTTGGATTACTTTAATAAATATACGTCATGTTTTTATTTTTTCTTTTGGTGAAAGGGAAGGAATGAGAATAAGAATCTCATCATTTCGTATGGTGATCTCCGCCAATCAATGTGCTCGAGAATATGTTGGCTGCAGTCATTTTCTACTGCACACTGATTATAGTAGCCCCTTCCTGCGTTAATGATCATCACGTCTATCATTATTCCCCGCACGCTGTTGTACCAACCAAAGATGGCCAGAGAAAAAGGAAAGGCAGAAGAAAAAAGGGAGAAGAAGATGTGAGACAAATTAAGATTGGCCCGTTTGGGGCCCATCTATGAGGCCCACGCCCTTCAAAGCCTGGTCCAACTCAACTCAATGCCCTCGCAAACACTGTTCCTTTCAACTTTCAACTTTCAAGCGTGAAGTGCTTTTATTTATTTTTTTTAGATAATGAAATATAATATCCCGGCATTTACTCAAAAGAGCTACAGCCAATTATTACATAGTAGTTTTCATGAACATAGTGTAAATCTAAATGAATAGAAACATACCGAAGATCACTATTATTGAAACCAGCCTAATGTAAGGAGATCACAATTATTGAAGTCTATTTGTAAATCTCCAACCATAATTGGCAAATAGTTGCATAACCGTGGTCTCCAACTTTCGGCATGCAACTTTCAGAAACTCTTCATCTTCATCACACCTTTGTAGTTGTGCCCAAAACCGGAGCCAATGAGTTGCCCTGAAAATAACCTGCATATAGGAAAATGATGGTGATTTGTCAAAAACCATATCGTTCCTACTCAGCCATATTGCCCAACAAATGGCAGAAGCTCCAACAAGTATCAGTTTACTCATTTTCTTATCAACTCCCAAAAGCCACCCATTAAAAATATGAGATATGCTAACTGGAAGATTAAAACCAAAAGAGAACTGAACTGCTCTCCATAGAAATTTCGCAAAATGACAATCCATAAAGAGATGTTGAATAGACTCATTCTTCAAACAAAAAGAACACCTCAAGCTGCCATTCCAGTTACGCCTTGCCAAATTATCCTTAGTTAACACAACCCCTTTAAGCAGGTACCACATGAAAATTTTAATCTTAAGTGGCAACTTAAGCTTCCAAATACACTTGTTTCTCTCGATATAGCCATTATTAATTAAAGCTAGGTACATAGACCTCACCGAGAACAAGCCATTCTGATGGAAATTCCATCTAAAACTATCAGACAAATCATTCAACTGAATATGTACTATAGAGGTACACAACTGATGCCAACAAACAAGATTCTGACCAATTAAAGCTCTCCTGAAAGAAACATTAAGCGGAACATATCCCATAACAGTGGCAATAGAAGATGTTTTCCTCCGAACAATTGCGTACAAAGATGGATATTTATCCTTAAAAGCCAAGTTACCAATCCATCTATCTTCCCAAAATCTGATTTGTTCCCCATTATTGACAATCCAAGAACCCATATTTAAGAAAGTACTTTTGACATTCATAAGACCAGACCAAAAATGGGAATCACCTTGTTTCCTGTCAACTTGGGTTATAGATTTATTATAAAGATATTTCCTCTTCAATAAATCATGCCAAACCCCATCCTCATTAATTAACTTAAACAACCATTTACTTAAAAGATATTTATTTTGTATCTCCAAATTATGAATCCCAAGACCCCCCTGGTCCTTGGGTTGACAAACAACATCCCACCTAGTGAGCCTGTATTTTTTCTTATGGTCATCCCCTTGCCAAAAAAACCGCGATCTATAATAATCAATTTTACGAAGAACCCCTTTCGGCACCTAAAAAAAGATATCATAAATAGGGCTAAACTTGAAAGAACAGAATTAATCAACACCAGTCTACCACCAACAGATAAATGCTTGTCTTTCCAACTACTAAGCTTTTTCTCAATTCTCTCTTCAATAAGTTTCCAATCTTTATTAGAAAGCTTCCTAAAATGCATCGGAATTCCAAGGTATTTAAAAGGAAAGGTACCTAACTTACAACCAAAAATATCAGAATAGTGTTCATAACATTCCTTTGCCTGACCAAAGCAAAATAATTCACTCTTGTGAAAATTTATTTTTAGGCTAGATAACTTTTCAAATACCGATAAAATCAGTTTCAAATTCTTTGCCTGTTGCAAGTCATGCTCCAAAAAGATAATAGTATCATCTGCGTATTGCAAGATAGACACACCATCATCAACAAGATGAGGAATAACCCCATTCAAGAGTCCCGCCTCTTTAGCCCTCTTAATCAATAGAGTAAGCATGTCAGCTACTATATTAAAAAGAATAGGGGATAAAGGATCCCCTTGCCTAAGTCCTTTGTAAGTTTGAAAACAATTACCAATTTGATCGTTAACTTTTATACCAACATGACCACCTTGAACAAAAGAAGCTATCCATTCACACCATCTAGGAGAAAAGCCTTTCATTCTCAAAGTTTGTTGTACAAAAGGCCATTTAACTTTATCATAAGCTTTCTCAAAATCAATCTTAAAAATTACACCACTTTTATCTTTGCGATGTAATTCATGTAAAGTCTCATGTAAAATAACCACCCCTTCCATAATATTTCTCCCAGGAATAAACGCAGTTTGAGTAGGACTAATTACCTTTTGAGCGACATCCATTATTCTATTTGTAGCAACTTTGGTAAAAATCTTAAAGCTAACATTAAGTAGGCATATAGGTCTATACTGTTGAATCTTTAAAGCCTCAGCATACTTAGGCAAAAGAATGATAGTTCCAAAGTTAAGCGAATATAAAGGCAAACTCCCAGAATGAAAGTCCTTAAATAACTCTAAAAGGTCAAATTTAATGACATTCCAGAAAACTTGGTAAAACTCAGCAGGAAATCCATCTGGGCCCGGAGCTTTGTTATGTTCCATTTGGAAAATAGCATCCTTAACCTCATTTTCAGAAAATTCCTTAGTTAAGGCTTCATTCTCTAAATATGAAACTTGAGGAATGTCAGCAACATAATTCTCATCAAACTGAAGGTTATACTCATCAGGAGGGCCAAAAAGACCTTTATAATAAGTGGTAATATGCGACTTTAAATTGGCATCACCACTTATTAAATGATCACTCTCCTGTAATTGATAAATTCTAGTTTTCCTATGTTTTCCATTTGCCACTAAATGAAAATACTTTGTATTAGAGTCACCCTCTAAAATATCCTTAGTCTTAGCCCGCTGATACCATTTAATTTCTTCTTCTCTTAGAATGACAGATAACCTACTCCTGAAAAACCATCTAATATCAACTTCCTCTTGAGACAGGAGAACAGTCTCTGCCTTTTTATCCAGCGCCTCCAACTTATCTAAAATATGCTTTTTCTCTTTTTTGTATAAACCACTGGTATGTTTAGCCCATCCCCTAAGATGCTGTCTTAGGCGGCGAATTTTCGCTTGCCAACGCTCCATAGGAGTATTGACCTCATCAACCCCAGACCAAACTTCTTTTACCATATCAACAAATCCATCACGTAACAACCAACCAAGTTCAAACTTAAAACTATGTTGAGCGTTACTAAAAGAGGAAGATTTTGTATTTAGGAGCAAAGGAGTATGGTCTGAAATATCTCTATTGAGAGCAACAAAAGAGGATAAAGGGTATTTTTGCTCCCATTCCGTTGACACTAAAACTCTATCCAGTTTCTCATAGGTTGGGTGTGCCAGATTATTTGTCCAAGTAAAATTCCTACCAGTCATTCGTATCTCCCTAAGGCACAACCCATCAATAATAGCATTAAATAAGAAGGGCCATCTATCATCATAATTATCATTATTTATTAATTATTATTATTATTATTATTATTATTATTATTATTATTCAACTTTGAGACAATAGCCGTCACGTGCAGAGTGGCATGGCATCTCCAGGCACAAGAGAACATCGCATGACGCATCGGCATCACATGCATGAGCACATGACGTGTGGTGTCACAGAATCTTTGGGTTCTCCTGAAAATAAAAATAAAAAGCTCAATATTTCGAAAGCTACTCTCTGCATCATAAATATGTTTTCTTTCTTCCAAAATATAATAAGTTTTAGTTAGATAAGACATATCATAGTATTACGAATCTGGACATAATAATAGGATGTGTATTATCCAACCATATCCAAATTTTTAGAACTACGAATCTAAACATCGTACTAGGATGTGTTTTATCTAATTATATCCAGATTCATAGTGTTATAAATTTAGGATGTGTCTTATCCAATCAATTTTTTTTTATATTTTGAAACGAAGAAGTAACAACTATCTACTATATAGATTAATCATAGAACAATTTGTACGCTGGTGTCCAGTCCGACGAGATGAGCATGAGCTTTCTGTACGTGGCAGAAAAAAATCCATGGCTGGCTGACATTGCACCGTGCCGGACGGTGGCGGCGGCCGCGTCGCCTTCTCCCTTCCTGGCGCTGTCAGCTTGTGGGGTCGGGATGTCATCCAGCGTAGCGGAATCTACTCGCCCGCCCGCGGATCGCTCTCGCGCTGCCGAATCTCAAAAGGTGGGAGCGAAACCTTTTTCTTCTGTCACCCCAGCTTTTCCTTACCCCCACACAGCCAGCGCACCTACGGTACCCGTATGGCCCACCTGTCATACACCACCTGACATATCCCCCTCGGCTTCCCACCGCCTGCAATCGGGCCCCACCACGCTCCGTCCAATCCCAGTGACAGGTGGGCCCCGGACAGATCGGTCCACCTGTCCGTGACACGTGCTCAACACGTGCGACTCGCAGGTAGTAGTAGAGCTGAAAATACGCAACGCATCCGCGCGACACCTAGCCCTTCTCGATCTCTCTCTCGCTGCAGATCCAAACCAACCTCACCGTCGACGAGGAAGAAGGCGGCGGCGGCGGCGGAGGCGAAGGCGGCGAAGATGCAGTACAAGAACCTGGGGAGGTCGGGGCTGCGGGTGAGCCAGCTGTCGTACGGGGCGTGGGTGACGTTCGGCAACCAGCTGGACGTGAAGGAGGCGAAGGCGCTGCTCCAGGCGTGCCGCGACGCCGGCGTGAACTTCTTCGACAACGCCGAGGTGTACGCGAACGGGCGCGCCGAGGAGATCATGGGGCAGGCGATGCGGGACCTCGGGTGGCGCCGCTCCGACGTCGTCGTCTCCACCAAGCTCTTCTGGGGAGGGCAGGGCCCCAACGACAAGGGCCTCTCCCGGAAGCACATCGTCGAGGGCCTCCGCGGCTCGCTCAAGCGCCTCGACATGGACTACGTCGACGTCGTCTACTGCCACCGCCCCGACGCCACCACCCCCGTCGAGGAGACCGTGCGCGCCATGAACTGGGTCATCGACCACGGCATGGCCTTCTACTGGGGCACCTCCGAGTGGTCCGCCCAGCAGATCACCGAGGCGTGGAGCGTCGCCAACCGCCTCGACCTCGTCGGACCCATCGTCGAACAGCCTGAGTACAACCTCTTCTCGCGCCACAAGGTCACTGATCCCTTATCCCTATCCTTCCTTCCTTCCCCCCAACTGGATCTCATCTTCCAAAACCCATAGCAATTTCAATTTGGTTGGGCGATACGCGCGGATTGAATTTGAATTGATGGCGGTTCACGGATTTCATGTGTACCAATTGATGAGCACTTGCCGATGTTTCCACCGCCCAGAACGAGAGCTCGTTTAAAATCGAAAGCGAATATGTTTAATGCTGGTATTCTAGTACTCCAACTGCTGATGCGTAGTACTGTACGTAGGTTTGGTGAGTTGGGATTAGGATCAGATCCTTCTCTTTTTCACATTTATTATTGTCTCTTTGATGAGCTCCTAGATCCTGTAGACACTAGTACCGTTAGTATTCCACCTGCACGGATGAGTAAGTAGTATACCAATTACATGAGAATTTTGGCTACACATGATAGAGCATCGGTTCGATTCGCGATGGTGACATCTCCGCATTTTCACCTAAACTTTGAAAATTAAGCACAGGTGAGCAGTCAGGGAGGATGAGTAGTATAGATCTCATCCTCCTCGATGTGACCTGTAGCACTACATGGCTCCAGCGATAGTATTTTTCTTTAGCTTCAGAACTGGAGTAGTAGGCAGTAATGTCGGCCATGCATTGCTTTACATTCTCTTGTGTCATTACGCCAGGCAAAAGACAGAGCAATGCTGATAATGAAAGCTCAAGTATAACAATATTGTGGAGATTACTTAGACAACAATGCTCCTTTCATACTTACAATTGGAAGCTTTATTTGATATTTAGTCTTTATCAGGTTGACACCTTGATATTCGGTCATAATCAAATGAGATGGCTTACGTAAATATGTGAGATCTCAAAAAGTTTCAGTTTGGGCTCCCAAAAATTTTTCTATTTGGCAGCTTCAGCACGCTTAAAACAGAAAAGACAGCATGAGCTTAAGTAGTCAAGGTGGAGCTTTCTATGACTGGTAGAGGAAAAACAGAAATGGTTGTCATTCTCTATGACTAGTGCTACGAATAAATTAGTCCAGAGATTTCTCTTGTTGTCTACTGGGAGGATGATACAACCTAGCAGGAAATGTACTTAGTTATTTATTTTTGCTATGCACAATGCAGATTTCTTTTTGCCGGGTCGGCTGAAAATCGACCAACCGAATTGTATTAAGAAGAGAGAGAAATGAACCAGGTACAGAACGACATTGTACTGTCGCAGGGCATAAGCCCCCCCAAAAAAAAGAAAAAGCTCCTAGGGATCAAGGAACCCAGGAGAAGACTCCCACACACTACTCTCTATGCTTAAACACTCCAGCTTCCCTCCAAATCAGCACTTCATCTCTAATGGCTCTGTAAACTTGCGCTGAAGTGCAATCTTTGTGTTCAAAGATTCTCGAGTTGCGCTCTTTCCATAACATCCAACAAACCAACATACATAGAGTGTCAAAGGCCGGCCTGTAGCTCGGCTGAAAAAGTTGCCGCACTTGTCGTCACCATTCCATGAAGTGTTCCCCTTCATCCCCCGGCAAGGAAAAGGAGACTCCGAGCCAGCTCCTTAACATTCTTCACACTCTGTTTGTGAATTGACAGTCCACTAACAAGTGACAATGCAGATTTCTTTATGCGATGCTTTCCAGAATCTTGCTGTAAGATATTTCAGAATCCAGTAAGTCTAAAGGAGAACAATGTTGAACTTGAAGAATTTGAGTTGCTAGTTCAGTATAGCCAATGCAATGAATTGGACTTGGCTACGAGTCATGACTGATCCATCTATCAGCAGATCCATTGCTGATACAGAACTTTTTGATATAACCATAAAAGGCATGTACACTGTACTGTTCTGTGCTGACAAACTTCTGCCATTCAACTGAGTGTGTAGGATCACTGCTTTTTCTCACCAATGCATTGTAGCAAGTCCTTTTGAAGATTAAGATGGCAAAAAGTTTATTGCTGTGTGTAATTGTGTAACAAGAAGTAACGATCTTGTACTTCTGCAGGTGGAATCTGAGTTCTTACCTCTTTACAGCACGTATGGCCTGGGTTTGACTACATGGAGCCCTCTAGCTTCGGGAGTTCTCACTGGAAAGTATGCCAAAGGAAATATACCTGCTGATAGTAGGTTTGCCCTAGAAAATTACAAGGTAATATTGGTAACTTTGTCCCTGTACTAGATACGTGCATTCCTGCTTTTCTTTTTCTGAATTCTGATATTAAAATGTTCATGCTTATTCTCAGCTGCCTTGTGCCATCATTTTTTCTATCGACAATACTACGCTGTAACTATGCTTTTTAAAGTATCATGCTACCTGAGTACCTGACTATTAATTACTCCCTCCATCTACTTTTGATAGTCATATTTCCAAATCTGAAAATTTTATTTTTGATAGGCATATTTCAATCCAACAACCTATCATCTTAACGACTTTCTTGGATTTAATGTGTGACTCTCCATTCTTCCACACAAGATTGGCTACATGAGCATCGAGAAATGTAAATATTAATGAATCGTTTGTTTACGAGGAATGACTAGTAGCATGTTTAAATAGATGATAAGTAGAATTACTTATCCTTGGTCTGTGTATCAAGATGAAATATGACTATCAAAAGTAGATGGAGGGAGTACCTTTGTCCATGCATGAAGATCACAATGTCATGTTAAGATACCAAGGATAAAACTCAACTATTACTACTATATCAATTGCATTAATCATTGGATTGTAGTTCATGGTGGATTCAATGCTGCATGATCAGTGTTCCAGAACATAGCGTGTCATTGTTGTGACTTAGGCCCTGTTTGATTCAGCTTAGGATTATTATAATCTGGATTATTAGGAGTAAGCTGAAACAAACAGATAGCTTATTGTGATAGCTTATTATAATCTATAAGCCAGATTACTATAATCTGGTAATCCACTCTAAAGGTGCTTTTTTAGATTATTGGGTGGCTAACAGCTAACAAACAACTAATAATCCGGAGAAACAAACAGCTAATAGCTTATTCTATGTCGGCTTTATTATAATCCAACTTATAGTAATCTGGCTCAATAATCTAGATTACAATAATCTTAAGCTGAAACAAACAGGGCCTTAATAACTTATGTAGCAGCTGCTAGCATGACTTCTGCTTGTTCTGAACGTTGACTAAACGCTTGTGTACATCATGGTTTTTCATTTTCTGAATGGGCTTATGAAACTTGCCCCTAACAAATACATCGATGCTACTTCAGTTTTCCTTGTCAGATGTGTTTGTCTTTTTTCTCTTTCAGAATCTGAGCTGTTCTAAACAAGGCAACTTTTTTCTCTTTCAGAACCTGGCCAACAGATCTCTGGTTGACGACACACTGAGAAAGGTGAATGGGCTAAAACCAATTGCTTCTGAGCTTGGTGTTTCGTTAGCCCAACTTGCTATCGCGTGGTGCGCATCGAACCCAAACGTCTCATCTGTGATCACTGGAGCCACAAAAGAAAACCAGGTACGTTCCACACGCCCGCGTGCTTCACAAGATATGTTTCTTTTGCCAAGTAAGACGCCAATTAATGGTTTTTCTGAAACTAAGAATACTAATCCATCATTTGGTAACTAAAAATGAGCAGATTGTTGAAAACATGAAGGCCCTCGATGTCATTCCGCTGCTAACCCCAGAAGTCGTCGACAAGATCGAAGCGGTGGTCCAAAGCAAGCCGAAGCGCACCGAGTCATACAGATGAAGCGGTACAGGGGGTGTGCAGAGTGTGCTCCAGGGATTTCAGGATTTACCCGGTGGGATTCTTTTAGACGATATTATTATCTTCCATTGTCTTATGTTTGGAAGCTGCTTTATGTGCCTGGGTTTGTGTAGTTGGGAAATGGTGTCCAGTGGTACTCTGCTCTATATACATTTTGTCATGTGGACCACTCACTTGTTGCTGTCGGTGATATATATACCTTGGTCTTTTCCGTGTGCATCTATCCATCCATTCCCTGCGTTTCTTGCTGGCATCTTTTCTGATTCTTTGGTGTCTTGTGCTTGGACTGTCCCTGCATCCTCCTTCCTGGTGACCTTGTTCTCGTGCCATTGTCTGCCTGCCAGCATCAAAGATTCAGCCGAGCGAGTGAGAGTGCCAAGGAATCAGGAGTGTTTTTATCATGGTCCTTGCTGATTTTTCTCGCTGGCAAGATTTCAATGGCAGGCTGGCCACCATGTCTCATGGCATGCTGTGCTGAGGAATCAATCTGTTTCTGTTCACCTTGGGGAAGATGATAGTACTACCACTACATTGTGTCATTGTGTCAGTCACATCTCATCTGGTAGTGAGTGATGAGTAGTAGTTGTAGCATGCGCATGTGCTGTTGCTTGCAGGAATCCTCTGCATTCACAGGTGCTAAAATTGGAGGCAAAAATGAAGCAGGGGAGGTGGTCTGGTTGCTTTGCTGCTTGGCCGGCAGAGGCAACGGAGGCTGGCACGCTTTCGTGCGGATCCGGGAACGGATCAGGAATCCAGGGGGGTCGCTGTTCAGTGTGGCTGGCAACACGAAAACAGCCAAGACAGCAAACAAAGTGTGAGCTATCAGCATTCAAGCAAAGCACACACACAAACAAGCCTCTTTCACTCTACATTTTTTCTGTCTCCGGATGATGCTGAATAGATGATGATGCCACATGGCCCAGTACAGCAACTGCGATAAGGTCCTTTTCTCTTAGCAACACAAGACTTTTTTTTTTCATCACACATATTAGGAATTTTGGAGGTGGATTAATCAATGAAACTCCAGGGCTAATTCATAGAGATTTGTGAGGCTGTGCAAGAGTCAGTAGTAATCAGGTAGGCACAAGGATCATCATCAAACACCATAAAAACTACTAGAAAGACATACTTGTACATGCAAGCAGAGCAAGGCGACCATATGCTCTTGCAGATCGACAGTGCAAACAAAAACAGGCACCACAAAGGCAAAAATATAACAGAACCGGGTGAGCCCTGTGGCTCTTTCTTACTAGCCTTCTGCTATTTTAACTGGACAAGTAATTAACCATCAAGCACGCTCCAAGCTTCACCAGCGGTATAGCTCTTTTCCTTGTCACACGCTCTCAGGATCTGCCTCTTGTTGAAGCAATGGTTCTGTGAATTCCCTGGTATCGCTGACCTGCAACGGATTGTCGGTAAAATGAGCGCAAATCAGGTTAGAACCTAAACGGGTGCGTTTTAGCTGATTAAAGTGCTAAAATCCTACTAGTGGCAAAACAAGCTATTTCAAGTTATCCTCTAGATTCAGTTCAACAGGTTATACATACAACAATAATCGATTCCATTCAGACGACTGACTAGCATCAAATGTAATAGGTGGTAGAAAAGAATCTAACCAAGACCATTCGCATCTGATGTCCTCATGATCCTCAACCTCTTCACAGAGCTGACAAACATTCTGCGCACAAGAACAAGGCAACACCGTAATAATAAGTCACCTGAATAGCTATTCGAAGTCGCCTTGAAAATTAGAACTATAAAAATTTCTAGTGCCCAGGTTCTAATAGCTACATAGTGCAACGACTTACTCCCAAGGAACATCTCCAACGAGCATCCAGTCACCATCCCTGTCCTCGTAGGTGAGCTGGTATTCGGCAGAGTTGTCTAGTAGTTTCAGCGAGTTTGTATTATCTGAAAATGCGAAGATAACCATAATTCAGGTTCATGGACAAGATGAATCAACCTATCATGAAAAAAGCTTGCGACTTACTAGGTACAATATGAAGCATGGCTATTATTTTAATTTGCAAAACTATCTCATTGTCCTACACTATTATTATGTATTGTGCGCAGCAAAGCTTGATTCCACTTAACTTGATGTGATTTGAAAATATGTGAAACTGTGAGCTACTTAAAGTGACAGTTCAGACTCGAGCTTACGAGAAGCGCAAAGGCCAATGGACGGCTTCGTGAACATGAGTTCAAGGGCTAATGCAAGGGTCTTGTATGAGCGGTGCGCATTGAGATCCACCTTCCTTCCAATGACCTCTCCATCCATGTTCACCTTCACCCATCCAGCAACCCGTCCTTTCTTTTCGCCCTCCTCCTTGTCCTTCTGCACATCAGATTCATTGGTGGCGGTCTTCTTGGTGTCGGTTTCAGATGTGTTTTCTTTAGCCTGATTGAACAGGCTGTTCATCCTGAACTGTCGGATCGGTGGCCATCCCACCACTCCAAAGCTGCTGCCAAACCAGGAAATGCAGTTGGGATTAGTTGAAATGTATTGAAAAGTCTACATGTGTAGGTGTAGCTCAGCAACTCTGGTGCTGATATATATCTGGTCCTCATTTCAGAGAAAATCTTACTAGCGCCACAAGTCAAACAAAAGTGTTTGTAGTTACATATTAGAGTGCAGATCAAGCACCAAACTTGTCATTTTTTGTCCTTGAATTTGGAAGGATAAGAAGCTTATGCACAGCACAGGTGTGGAGTGTAGATAATAATAGGTTTTGGAGGTTGTTGCTGATGTGAGTTCTATGCACAACTACAGGAGAAGCCATATGCAAATATCCTATGATGCTAACCAGTGAGCAGAACAAGTGGCAACCAATCTTGCAGACAAATTTATTACTGCTACTCTTACTACTTCAGAGAATCATAAAAGAAACTGTTTTTGTATCGAGTAATAAATATAGTGCTATATATGAAATTATGAGGCAGAGAAGAAGCAAGAACCCTGAAGGTGTTGTGTTCTGCTCTGCTCTGCTCAGCTCACCTGTGTGGATGGCCGGAAGCAACCGTCCCAGGCGAGGTGGTGGCGGTGGGGCCCTCAGCCCTCTTCCCCCCCGCCGCCGCCGCCGCCGCGGGGGATGACGACGACACGGAGGAGTCCGGTGACAGCGCCGCCGCCGGCTGCAGGTCCCTGGCCGTCAGGATTCGGCACGGCGCATGCTGCTGCTGCTGCTGTTTCTTGGAGCCAAGGCTGAGCCCGAGCTCCAGCTCCTCGTCGTCCCCAGCTGAGCTCTCCTCCACCTCCTCCGCCTCCGCCTCCGTCCCCGGCGGCTCGCCGGCGGTGGGCCCAGCTACTCCTCCTCTCATCGGCGCCGCTGCTTGCTGCTTGGCTTGTGCGTGTGCGTGTGTGGAGTGGAGAAGAGGACACGGACGAACACCTGGGCCTCGAGAGGGAGGAAAGGAGGAGGAGGAAGGCTATAATTAAGCTGAGGCAGCAGCATTAAGCGGCAGTTGTGGGTAGTAGTGCAGCAAAGGGCTACCTGGGCCCCACCTGTCCTCCTGGCATGTGGGGCCCACAATGCTGGCCTGGGGTTTGGGGGTTTTGTAGCTGCTAGAGAGCACCCAACCATTTTGTAGCAAGCACAATTCACTTGGGTTTTTCTTGGTGTTGGGGTGGATTGTGGTAATGTATAGGAGTGCTGCATTTTATTTGTTTGGTAGTAGTGGTAGTAGATCCGTTTTGCCTTTTTTTGTTTTTTTTTCTAAATTGGCATATGCGAAAGAAGACGATATTATGATAGGAATTGCATGACGGTGTTTTTCTATAAAAAAAATAGTGATATTATGTTTGTGTTTTATATTTTCACGCTAATCAAAGAAGATGGAGTTGGTAGCCAAGAAAATATACATGGGAGAACTTACTGAGTGATCAAGATGTAAGATGATAGAAATCATAGAGTTACGATTCATCTGTCTAGGGTAATATGGTCCTTCCTAATACTAACAAATCATATGTGGACAATAAGCTTTGGCTTTTTACTTGGCCGTGATGTTTGATTTGTGCTCGCTCCTAGTCGTGCATGCAATAGTTTTTGCAACAACCAAATTACTACTAATGTTTTGATTGCTCCAATCTTAGAGTGCTTACTCAATCAATGGTTACTTAGTTCTAGCTCTACTGACACGGGGTTGTGCATCACTTTTTATCTCTATCTCATATATACCTCTTGGCTTTTAGATTGCGCTTCATTGTTCGCATGCCATATCCAATGGAGTTGACAAGTACTAATTAATTTGCATCATGCAATTATAAATCCATATTCAAGCCGTTCAGGAGCCATTAGGCTGTATGATTGACGTGTTCACTTTTTCTGATTTGTGAATAATTCTTGGTACCTATTACTTTGAATTTTACAACAAAAATGTGTGTGTGTGTATATATATATAGGTAAATTAACTGGTGCTACATGGAATATGGGCTCCAAGATTCAAATTGAGTATATACCCAATTTGAATGAGTATGAAATTTTTTTTAAATGTTTAGATATGAACATTAACTTCTTTACTAACAAGTTCAAACAAGTTTGAACTGAGTTTGAACTTTTTTTTTTGCTAGATTTTGGTTCTAGGTATATAACATCCAAACATATAATTCGTTAGGTATGTAATAATGAATTGTGAAATAAAGTTGAGTTTGAGTTGTTTTGTTGTTAGGTATTTGTATGAATCAAATTCATATACCTAGGTATATACTCACAATTTATTTTTTTTAAAAAAAAATTGAGAGAATTTGTGTGTTTTATACCTTGGAGCCCGGGCACCATGGAGTCCTATATGTGTATCATATATATATATATATATATATATATATATATATATATATATATGTATGTATGCATATGTATATATATGCTTTTATTATCCGTGTGGGATGGTTTGGAAACTAGTAACATATCAGTTATGTTTTTTCACGGTAACTATTACTTACTCCTCACGTCTAAATCATGGATCCGTAACCGATCACAATTGTGCATATTAACTCTAATCTATAGGTTTTTCTAAGTTTATACACTTGCTTAACAGCTGGTGTGGGGACAGAAAAAGGGGGAGACAGAGCAATTTGCCTCTTTGTGGGATGGTTGCCCTTTGGGCAGTGGGCCCCGGTATTTGCCTTTTGTTGGTGTACAAAATGCAAGAGACAAGGGAAAGAGAGGAGATGAAAACGGAGAAATGGGAAGGAGGGGAGGGGAAAGGGTTGGTCACGTGAGTCCTCACATGTCCTTTGCATCCTTTGCGATGATGCAGCACTGCTCTGCATTCTGTTTAGCTACCTACGATACTAATAGTACAGTGTACACTTGTACATGAACACAGTACCCAAAGGGCTATGCTCAAGGTTGTCAGTATCCTAATTCGTATCCTAGTATCTTACGATACTACGATCCTATCAAGCCGAAACGATACTAATCCCATCTAGTATCCTAATTTTCATAGTATCTCGATCCTACTATTCATTACTACACGTTCCTACGAAATCTTAGGTGGTATCCCGATTCTACGATCCCTACGATACTACAAAATATTATTTAAAATAATATGGTTTGAAAATAATGTAACTAAATATGCTCAAATTTATATAAAAATCAGTTAAATATATCAAAACCAACGTGGTTTCTCTTGATAAATGTCTATATTTGCATGATATATATCATTACTATATTTTTTTATATAGAATGGCTATATATAATTAATATAAATATTAATTAAACTTTAAAAAATAAAATCTTATAGTATCCCGATACTACGATATGATCCTACGATACGATATTACTTCGAGCAAAATGATACTACCTAGTATCCCGATGCTGACAACCTTGGCTATGCCTGTTCATGGTCTATAGTGGAGTAAAAAATTAATGTATCGAAACTGATCTGGGTGAAATGTAGTTGTAACACTTGAATTAAGCTCTTGCAAACCGTACCATAGTTAGGTTAATTTACACTTAAAACCTTCCCCTTTGTTTGTTTTTTTTATAAAATGGAAAGTTCAATTTTTTATTGACGAGGAGATGAAATTTTCAATAACTAGAGAAACGAAATTATGTGATAAAAGAACCAATAAAATAACATGGTGATAAAATAGTACTACTACCGCTTCCTAGCTAGAGCAATGCATACTCCTGTATGTACTCTCTCTCCGTAAAAAAAAACGAACATCATATTTCCAGATTTGTAATACTAGGATGTGATGTGTAACATCTCATACGTGGTTGGTTTTATTTTAGTACCGATGGAGTACTCTGGTAGTGCTCCTATGTAGCAGTAGTGATGTAGTGGTATTCGATCTGGTTGTGTGCTGGCTAGCAATGTCATTTGTTCTAAGGGGTACTCCCCGTTCAAAAAAAAAAGGTCAAATTCTAGAGATGAATCTGGATACGTGTGTCTAAAGACTTTTTTTTTACGGAGGGAGTAGGAGCAAACCTCGGTTATTGTAGCGTTAGAGCACTTACAATAAATTAGTGTAAATGGGTTTTACATGTTACCATATTATATTTTGCGCTTATGTGAAAGAGAATAAAAGTGAACTACAGATTTGTAGTCAGATGTAAAACGAGCTCCAATAAACTATGTGAGAGGGAAATGTGGGGGTATATATTAACGGTGCATGTATTTATTGTTAACTATTGTATGATGAGTATGCAATTGAGTTAATTATAGATAATGTGTTAATTTTTGAAGCTAGTAGTTATCTATATTAGGCCCTATTTAGATTCCAATTTTTTTTCTTCAAACTTTCAACTTTTCCGTCACATCAAATTTCTCTACATACATAAACTTCCAACTTTTCCGTCACATCATTTCAATTTCTTCAAACTTCCAATTTTAGTGTGGAACTAAACACATCCTTATTAAACTTGCTCTTACGGACTTAAAATACCAACTTAGCACAATCCGTTTAAATTCGTAATACTAAAATATAATCATTTTTGGTTTTTTTAAGACAGAGGAAATACTCCGTAGAATATACGGAGCAGGAGTCGCAGCTAGGGTGTAGCAGTAGCAGTTCTTTTACAGTAGTACTAGGGGGTAGCAGTAGTAGCCAGGTTTCCCAAACTGCCGGGGCCGGGGTTACCGCGCCCCGGCGGTAAGCACGTTTACCGCACGGTAACCACGGTAACTGTAAAAGACCGTACGAAACCGTGCAAAATTTATTAAAAATTTAAATTATTTTTTAAATTTATTTGAATTTAAAGAGGTTACCGCAGTTTTTTTATTACCGTACCCGCGCTACGGTAAGTGGAACCTGGTAGTAGTAGTAGTAGGGAAAGGTAGCTGCACATGACATATTGCCGGGCGGGCAGGCCAAAACGGTTTGGTTGTTGACCTCGCATCGCAGTGGACAACTCTACAGTACGTTGGATGGGGGTAGACAAGCTCGTGTGCGCGTACTAGTATGCGATAAAGAGATAGAGGTGGGGGGGACAAGCCGACAAAGAAGGCGCGCCAACTGTTGACCCCGTGTGCCCCGCTCCGACACCCCTCGCTTTTCCCCCTCCCATCCTCTCTCTCCTGTCGCCTCCTCTCTCCTCATCACACTAGCTATGCCATTGCCACCCCCACTTCCACTGCTCCACTACCACTGCTATACCATCGCTCCAATGTACTACGGGTGTGTTTAGTTCCACACTAAGATTAAAAGTTTAAAAAAAAATTTAGAAGTTTATATGTGATGGAAAAGTTTGAAGGTTGAAGAAAAAGTTGAGAACTAAACCAGGCCTACCTTCAGTTTTAACTTTTTCTATTATCTAAAAAATAGTTTACTCCTTCCGTCCTAGAATATAGCAACCTAGGATCGGATGTGATGCATCATAGTACTACGAATCTAGACAGGGGGCTGTTCAGATTTTTAGTACTAGAGTACATCCCATCCGGTTCTAGGTTGTTACATTCTAGAATGGAGGGAGTATTTTTTAAATAATTATTATATTGAAGTTCGTAAAAATATATTGAGATTAGATAGAATAATCTTCTATCACACTATCCTTCGTGATCGTCACAGATACTCTCTTCTGGTTGATAATACTTATCTTTTTGTCAAGAGTACGGTCTCAAAAAAACAATTTTGACAATTATTTTCTATTATAATATTATAATATGTATAAAAATGTTAACAGATATATGATTTTATTAAAGTATTTTTTTAAGACTAATCTATATATGTAGTCACCATATTTAAAAGACATTTTAAAAATGATTCATAATCAAATATTTTAAAGTTTGACCTCACCCTTATCTAAAAAAAGGACAAGTATTATCAGCCCGAAGAAAATATAAATATAATGATTTCTGGTTATACATCTAGACACACATTCTTATAGTAGTATTAAGGAACGAATATACAGCATCATATATATACCATCATAGTGCAAATAAGATGTGAGCAGTATTTTGGGGCCAAACAGAATTCCGAACTCTTTGGGCTAAGGAATGGGCTAAACATCTCCGATCTAGCCCACTTCATTATTTCACTAGAACAATGTTTTGACCAATAAGAAATATGATTTTTGAGACAAAATTAATGTCATTAGATTTACATTCAAAAGTAATGAGTGCTATTAGATTTATATTCACAAATGCTTTCCTGTAATTATACTTCTGTGTCACATAAATATAATATATTAATAAAGCAGTTGGTGATTAAAGCATTGTCCTAACAAGCAAAATAAATTGTTTTATACTGTATTATTTTTTTACAGAGAAAGTAGTACTAAGTATTTTGGACAACGATCAGGCCAGGCCAGATTTGATTTGGGCCAAATTATCCATGATCAGGCCTACCCTTATCAGGCCCTTCAACATTTGCAACCACTGTGCTCCTCTCAGTGTTTCGTGTGGAACACTTGACAAAACAAACATTGAGCATGCATGCCCCTTATTCGCATAAATTATTATTAGTGCAAAATGTTACATGAAAAGATCTTCAATATACTGTTACACCTTTCACCGGAGAAGATTACGTGTTTCCTGCATTTAGTTTTCGGTATAGATCTTACTGCCAGAGTATGCTCCATTGGACTGACCACCATGATGATTTTGCACCACTGCTTTGCTTTGCATTTCTCTTAGAAAACTGCCGCTAATGGTGGCGCACGTTTGAGAATTGGTCGACCGAGTCACCCCGCTCAAACACAGCTGCTGCCCCCATGCCAGATCCTGCAACCAATTCATGCATAGTTACATACTAGTACACAAGATGTCATGGAAGTTTAACAACGAGGGCTACTTGCATGCATTCTCCTGCACACAGAGAAATCCAGAGAAAAAGAACTCACCAATGCACATGGTGACAACACCGAATCTGCAGTCCCTGCCCCGGCGCTTCATTTCATTCAGAAGAGTTGCGACGCACCGGGCACCTGACCAACAGAGGAACAATCACCCCATTTAGAAGACATGCTTGGATGATCTGTAGCAGGTACTAACAGACAGCAATGCTACTTCCATTGACACCTGCACATTCTAAAGCCAGAATGACGATCTCCCATACAAGTATTTGATTACCTGTTGCACCAAGAGGATGTCCTAGGGCGATTGCGCCTCCATTCACGTTTACTTTTGACCTGTCCAGTCCCAGCTTGTTGCAGCAATACACGAACTGCGAAGCGAAGGCCTATACAAGAATACAGATGGCATGGGTATCAACCATTGTAGCTAGGTACGAGTAAACGAGTGAGCTAATATTGTAAAAAGTAACAAACCTCATTCAATTCAAACAGATCAATGTCTTCAATCTGGAGTCCAGCAGACTTCACTGCAGCTGGTATTGCTACTGCAGGACCAACACCCATAACAGCAGGATCTACTCCAACAGCAGCAAAGCTCCTAAATGATGATTGGAGGCAACATATGGATGGATCAGTTAAAAGAAAATGTGATAATATATTAGGTCCCAACAGCAATAGCAATAACAATGATGATCACAAACTCCGTTCACACCTAACAATAAGATACACTCCCTCCATTCCATAATATAAGGCACAACCACTTTTCTTAGATGTTCCATAATATAAGGTATACATGCAAACATGCAATTAACTATGACATCTTCTCCATTAAATTATTACTTTTTTAAATCCTCCACTCTCATGCTATCTAATCCTATTGGATGCATGCATTATATTTATTAGGATGATCCAAACTACAAGATGATAATAATTATTTCTTGGTCTTTGGGTTAAGGGTGGTTGTGCCTTATATTTTGGAATAGAGGGAGTATCTCATACAGCATTCAGGAACACATGTTAAGACTGAACCAAATGCTGTATATACAAGGAAATGCAAAATGCAGCACCTGAAAACACCAAGAATAGGAAGTCCCTTCTTCATCGCTACGTCCCTCCTCATGAGAAGAACAGCTCCAGCACCATCGCTCACTTGACTAGAGTTGCCTACATAGATTCGTTAAATTAAAAAAAAAAAACACATACACAATGTAACAAGCAATGGACAAACAAAGCCTGGTTGCAATAGTAGTGTCAGCAGAAAAAAAAGCTAAGAGTGCTGCAATACCTGCAGTTGTGGTACCATCCTTCCGGAAAACTGGTTTAAGCTTTGCCAATCCAGATGCTGTGGTCCCTGGCCTAATTCCATCATCAACTGATATCACAACTTTCTTTTCCTCTCCAGTCTTGGGGTCAACAATCTGCACAGGAAAGAATATCAGTGAACCTTGCACAGGTCCTGATTAGCAAAAGAAAAATCCAGTGACAACAACCATTCATGAGTCAACAATAACCATGAACAATAAACTAGGTTACATCACATGAACTAAATCCCAGAGCCTCTTACCTTTGTAGGCACCGGAACAATCTCATCTTTGAATTTCCCAGCAGCTGTGGCTGCAGCAGCCCTCCTATGAGACTCAGCCTGTTAAAAACAAAAATTTCGACAGTGTTTTGAGTAAAAGGAAGCAGTGGGAAGAAAAAACACAAACAGAATGTATGCAAGTGACTCACAGCAGCCTGATCCTGCTCTTGTCTTGTTACACCATATCGGTGCGCAACATTTTCGGACGTTATCCCCATGGGCAAAAGACAATCCTGTGCTTTCTGGACTTCATTTACCTACAAAGTACGTGGTGTTACAAGGCATCACCAGAGAACAACAGAAATACAGAGGATGCTCTGGTGCTCATAGAATTCATACTTTAGGGTTTACTTGTCCTTCCCAACCCATAGCATTTACTGACATGGATTCCAGGCCTGCACCAATCCCTGTTTTTGATGGAAAAAGACAAATTAGCACCTTTAAATGAAGCAACCATGTAGCAGAGTTAGCATAACCATATTGTCTAGAACGAGTAACTAGTTAATTACCTATGTCGTAGAACCCAGCTTTAATGGCCGCGGCAACATCAGCCACTGCCTGTAATCCAGAGGAACATTGCCGGTTGACAGTTCTAACAGGAACGTTTTCTGCATCGACAGAAAAGTAAAATCAAGCAAATGAAACCAGTGTCCATAATAAAGAAGCCCTGTCTTCATATGGTGATATAACCGCAAACACAGTATTACCGGGAACTCCAGCATAGAAAGCCGCAGCCCTGCACTCGATTGCACGCTGCGAGCCTGGACCTAGCACCGTGCCAACTACAATGTCACCAATTTCACCAGGGTTGATCTTAGTGTTGTCCAGAACAGCCTAGAAAATACATAGAAAAAAAAGGAGCAAACGATTGATTGAGAACGCATAGTCTCTAAATTCGAAGTAACCACTGAATCACAGCATACATGAAGGGCAATATTAGCAGGCGCAAACCTTTAGAACAACAGTAAGAAGGTCCTCTGGGTATGTATCCTTGAAACCTCCTCGCTTGGCCTTGCATATGGGTGTCCTGTAGGCACTGCAGGTGGATAAACATGGAATAAAGTGGTTAGAAGAGTATCTATCACATCCGTTGATCGATTCAGATACGTGGTGGCATATTCACATGGCTAAGCACACAAAACATGCTACAGCCAAAAAAGAAACACTAAAAAAAAAACAAAGCTTAGAACTTGTAGTTTGTAATACACTTTGGGTGATAGGTGGTGAAGAGATAGAATTGACTTGTAGAGTTTGCGATCTTTTATCTTGTTGCAAAATAGCAGTAACAAACTCTTCTTTTTTTTTTGCGGGGGTAACAAACTCTTGATTTAGTATGATTTCAGCTACTAGTACAAGGTTTATCCTAAAACTAAAGAGGTTAACTTCAACAAAACGCATTTGACTTGGATGGGCGTACATCGCGATACCAAGCACCTACAGTAATCCTGATTCGTAAGAAAAGTCAATCAGCGCAGTTGCTTGAATTTACTACTATTCCTCAAACATGGCAGCAACTAGTGGTAGTCAAACATCCGCCATTAACAGGTGACCTTAATTGGTGTTCCGTGTAAGTAATAACAGGTAGTAGTAGGAAAAAAAAAGGGATTAGGGATGTAAAAGCTTACGCGACGACGACGACGTCGTCCCCGTAGGCGGAAGTCCTCTGGTAGGCGGCGCTGTCCCCGGCGGCGCACGCCGACGCCTGAACCAATCAACCAACAATCGAATTGAATTGAGTCCAGTGAGAGAGAGAGAGAGAGATGGAGATTACAAAGAGAATTGCGAGAGAGAGGAAGAGGAATTGACTCACGGAGAGGAGCGATTGGTCGGAGGAGGAGGAGGGGAGGAGGTGGGCGAGGAGGACGCGCTGGCGATCGATCGCCTTCTCCATGGCTGAGATCCGAGCGCGCGAGCTGGTCGTCTTCTTCCTTCCGATGGGGTGGGGAAGCCCGCCGCGGTGTCTGGAGAAGATTTTCTCTTGTTCGTATCGCTCTCTCTCGCGAAAGCGCCGATTACTTGACGCAACCAACGTTGCTTCTGCTTTGCTTATGTAGGCGCCACTACCGGATAAGCTGCCCACTTTTTTTTTATTTCCTTTCGTACTGCTTCCAGATTTTCTTTTCTTTCTTTCTTTTTTTCTTTCACACAGGTAGTACTAGTAGTCCAGTAGCAGCACGTCGCTTGCACGTAACGGATTACTATTTTTTTTTTGCTCTCCGTATTTTGCCTGGTATTCCTACATTCTTGTGTGTAACAGTATTGTTGTCTGACCGTATTGTACAGTATTCTCGTATCTCTGCCTGGTAAGACTACGACGTGGGTAAGTGAGCAGTTACAATAACAAGCTATAAACAGGCTATAACCACGTACCGAGAAGAAAAAAAAAAGAGAAAAAAGAAAACGGGCTACAGATTTATAGCCAGCTGCAACACGAACTCTAAAACGTTATATCTAAAACGTTATATGTATATGAGAGGTAGGACCTGTTATTAATGGTGCAGTATATTTTTATAGATAACTATTGTATGAATAAACTATTATATTAGTTATAGATGATTTAGAGCCAACGGTTGGCTATTCTATTGAACTTGCTCTAATTGTGATGATACGAGTGCACATGCTAATCGAGAATCCGCGCCGAATGGTGATGGTCTGATGGAGCTAAACGTGGAGTTCGTCTGCTTCCATGCTTGTGCTGACGTCAGGCCTGACGGCAGCTGGCCGGTTGGTGTTAGTTGCAGTTGGATAAGAAGGCCAGGCCGGTAGATAAAGACAACAGCAGCCGTAACAGCCAAGGTCTGCTTCCCACGATGACAAAGCCCATCTTGTTTCATGGGCTTGGGCCTCACCTCATCATCACAACGGCCCAGCCAGGATCACGTCCAAGCAAATGCAAAAACCAGCTCAACTTGTCCAAAACGACTTGCATTTTTGCAAAGACAGTAAACTCTGCTGAAATTTACAAATAAGCTTCTTCTTCTTCTTCTTCTTCTTCTTCCTCCTCCTGTTAACGAACCAACAGTAGGAAGGACCAAGTTGTGAGTTTTCAACTGTCGACAAATTTCAATCAAACGTCAACCAACCAATCCCTTCTGAACAATTTTTACACCGATTTGTACACGAGGGCCATTCTTGCCTTCTCCATCAATCATCATCAGGATCAGGTAGGGCAGATTTCAGGAACAGGGGGATCGCCATGGAGCTTTGCCTGCTGCTCCGACCAGTAGGCCTGTGCGGCGAGCACACGGTCCAGGAGTTCCTGTGGAACTGGAGCTCCCCTTCTTTGCTGCGGCGCTATGCTCGCCGTGTGCACCAGGGTCTTCCACTTGTCCTGGTTCATCAAATATTGTTTCACAGGTTTTCAGATAGTGCATCCTGATCCTGATAGAAAGAGGCAGATCTGAAGAAAAAACGAGATAGATTTAGGCTTACCTTCAGATCAACATAGGTCCTATGATGAACATTTTCAAATGCGCGGAATTTGACGTCCCTCCACCTAGACAACCAGATCAAGAGGTCCACATGAGACACGCGAACTGCGGTGATGATCTCGTGCCTATAGGAATAAAACTACTGGGGCATTGAAGCCACAAACCTTCCTGTTCCAAGGTGCTCGACGGCTTCCACCAGCAACTCCACTTCAGCAACAGTGAAAGGCCTCCTTATCCGTCTTTGCCCAAAATCTGGTCGCTTTGACCTAGAAAGCGGCACATTGGCCAGCGCCAGTGAGTTTGGATCTGCAAAAGGGACGATGGCTTGGGAGCTTGCTGATGTTTCTTGTGTGCTCCATTCCACGGGATAATCAACAGAACCAGGATCACTCAAGCTGCAGCCTGGAAAATCTTGCATAAGCTGCTGGTTCTCAGCAGGTTCTTCGCATTTCACCCTGGAAATGGAATATTAAAACCCTTAGATGACCACATACAGCAAAAATCTATGGTCGTGTAGTTTCCGAAACTTCTGCAAAACAACAACGTTGACATAAACTATCAGATGCATCCTGACAATGTTTTCTAATCATCACATGTAAATCCAAGCCTCCTGTCTAATAATGCAAGGAGAAGATGCTTTCTTGTAACCTACGTAGCAGACTTGTCCACAACAGATGCACCAACAAAATCCATTTCTTCTGGCACTATTACACCAGGGTGAGAATCTTGCCCAGCTTCACATTCCAGAGTAAAGCCTATGTCATTTAGTTTTTTACCACGGCAAATCCCAGCCTGACGAAGCGTCTTGTTGTCATTTTGAATATTTTTTCCTTGAAGAAGTATACCGACACGGAGACCGCGTTCAATTATAGTAGTAACAGCATCTGACACAGTTTTCTGAAGACAAATAGAAAGAAATAATGTGGTTCATAAGAAAGCCAATGTCTATGCACAGAGATAAATATTTAAGTGTAAAGCACTGACAGGCAGAAATATTCAACATATATAAGATTAAAATAAGTGTAACGAAAAGGCACCACCTTTTCACTATGTATAAGTACGTTGCATCACTAAAACTAGAAAACTAGATCAGTCAAATACACATTAGCATGGATCACAGAGCAGCAAATACTTGATATATTTGAGTTTCCAAAACAGCTGACACAGGATAACACTAACGATACTAAGATTATTGACAGCAAATGGAAAGAGTATCAGGATGCACACATGAATACATGGTTGCCAACTAATAAATATATGTTACAGCCAATAACTTTTACTGAGAAGATACACATATGGTGTTTTACCTTCAATGAACCAACTGTTGCATTTTCAGGGATCTCAATTAGTAGTTCAGGGATGTTGAAAGATTTGATGGTTAACTTGACTGAAAAGAGAGAAAAAAGTAAGTCATTGTGTTTATAAATTAAGCAATGATTCTTTTAAGTCAACCCCAAAACTAAAATAAACATCCAGGACGCCATCATAGCCCTCAGATGCACATGCGGATTTGGATCACCCATACAAAATGGAGTTCCACTGGCAGAAATGGCATGCCCGTGTATTTTTAGGAAGTGTATCAAAGCAGGGGTTCAGAATATCCAATGCTGTGTGTAAGAAGGATTAAGTCGTACCAACTATGTGCAATGTTACATCCTGGAGCAATCTAAATAATTTGTGACCTTTAGATACAATAAGGGAAACGGACAACACAATACATACTTTCAGTTAGGATCTGAGTTTTTAATAAAGCTTCCATTATCAAAAAATACTTTCAGTTAGGATACCTTCATCAGATGATTTTTCGGAGTAAAGTTGAGCAAGTCTTTTCCTCTTCAAAGTTGTTTGTTGCACTCTTCGGCGCGTAGTGGGCATCTTCTTTTCACACAAACTCAGCTTGTTACCTAGTTAAATGATAAAAAACTTGGTCAATATAAAGTCCAAATCCTGCTAACTAGCTGAAAAATAAAATTAAGTAGGAAAAGAAAGTATCCTCTCTTTTCACAAGCTATGGAGCTGTAGAAGAGATGATATTAGCTTGAAATACCTTTACAAGACATCTCTCCACATATCCTGTTGCGAGCTGCCTTCCTTAACCTGGAGGCAAACAATCTCCTTATCCTGCGGTCACCTATATAATGTGGAATATAACCACGGTTATTTCCTGAGGTGCTTGGATGTACACACCCAGAAGAATTTTCGTCATCATCTCTGTCTGCAGCATGCTGCACTTTAGCCAAACACGAGGGATGGGAGTTATGCCCCCTGTCAGGGCCGCAGATGTGCACTCCTGAGTTACTACCAGAGCTAGCCTCAGCAAGAGGTTTGGTGTCCAAATCCATGGTCTCGACCAAAGCACATAGAGCTGCAGCATCACTATCTTCTTGACTTCTGATTGCTGTTGGTCTCGCCCGATGCACTTGTTTAACCTCTGCTGATCTTGTGGACCAAGGTTGGCATACTCCAACAGATCCATACTCCGGAATTGTGCCAAGACCAAAACCCAATCGACATGATTTTTTACTGCTAACAAATGAGTCCTTAGCCAACACATCAGGCTTTGCTGTTAGTGACTCTAGTACTGAATCAGCTAGATTTTGAGTCGACGAGTTTTCAGCCAAGCACATATTAGCTTGTCTGAGAAAGCCACAGATGCCTGCACAGCCTACTGTACAACCTTTGCAGTCATCTTTTTTCACAGCCACGCTTCTCAACGGAAACGCTTCATCAAACTGTTCTGCTTTAACTGGTTTCATGCTTGTAACATAACCTTCTGGTGTTTCATTTATGTTAGGTCCACTAGATAAATTGTCTTGATCAGCCAACAATTTTTCTGCAGCTGTCGCAAGCAAATCAAGTGCATACATCTGCTTTTTCCTTATTCTTGTGGAGCGTTTAACCTGAATTACAATCGATCATTAAAACTTACCAAATTATGTGGGTAGCACACTTAACATAAGAACATAACAAAAATGTACCGGCGCCAATGTTGCGACACGTGGCTTAATGGGAGCACGATGGCCATGGGATCCATAGTCCAACCTCTTCTGCAACACCATGTCTTGTCCTTGACTTTAGGAAATGTGTTCAGTGACAGCAAGGGGAAGTAAATAAAACATGCGCCATATTTTTCTGCGTCGAATAAGCAAGATTTAGCGAACATTGATCCAATACCGAAAGACATCCTAATACAGCTCACAACTAAAAGAAAATGCTGAATTCTATGCTTCTGAAATGGAAAGAATTCATCATTGGTGAGCCCCATCAAAACCGATAATATCTGGCAAGATGACATTCGCTGAAACCACAGTCTACTTGTAGTAGTATATCTTTGCTCTTAAAAAGGACAAATTGGGGTTGATGGTGTGCTCTACACCCCACCCCGACATCTGAGATGATGTTGTCTGGCTAGATCTGTGTATACACAAACCGAATCAAACATGTTTCGGCTCGGCAATTATTCGGTTCACACCTAGAGCATAAACCCCATCCCGAAATGCAATCGAGCATCTCGCGTAACTGACGAGAGGGAAGAATCCGCATTACCCGTCGACGCCGACGAAGAGGAGGGCCTCGCCGCCAGCGTTGAGATCGCCGCAGCTCGGCTAGGGTTTTGCAGCTGCGTGTTCCGACAGCCGACCAACCGGAGCGGGAGGCGCAGATCGGGGAGCACCGGAGCACGGCGGAGGGGAGCAGATGGCGCGCGCCGCCGCAGCGCTCGTCGCCTAGGATTGGTTGACGACGACGACGACGATGCCCATCTGCTGCTTCTGCTGTGCATACAAGAAACGAATTTTGCATATAAGTTTCCATTTTTTTCTCCTTTTCTTGAAAACATACAGGAGATAATCAGAGCAGGAAATAAAATGAAATAATCAGGCAGGTTGTCCGATCAAGAAGGGTAACCTTGTGGGGGATGGGGGAAGGTTCCAGAAGGTTCGAGAAGAGCGGGCGGGGAGGAGGAATCGCTGCAAGTGGAAGGCGCAGGGAGGAGGAGGAGGAGGAGAGGGAGAGGGGAAAGGATTGGAGGAGAAAAACCCCGTGGAAGAGAAGAAGCGAGGATTTTCCTTGTGTTTCTTGCTGTTTTTTCTTTTCTTTTTTTTCTTTTTTTTTTGATGATGGGAAGAAATGGTTTTGGGGCAGAGTGGTTGGTTGGAGGTGGGCTTGCGCATGATGCATCACGGCCCATTGGATGATGGATCGGTTGGGCTTAATTTTTGTTTTTGGAGCAAAGCAATATGGGCCGGCCTGGTTATGGCCTGGTTATATTCGAAGATGGGCTGCTCTATAACTGGAGGCCCAACCTGTATTATGGGATGAGATCCCAAATGCAAAAATCACACAAGTTTGTCATGATTTTGTCGTAAGATCTGTCCTTTTACGAGTGGAAATGAATAGATTCACGGGCCATGGACTTTTCTAACAATAGATTAACGCCAGCGCACACTTCCTGGGCTCCTAAACAAGTGCATTTTTTTGCAAAAAGAAAAAGAAAAACTTTATATATATGAACTTACTTGTATAATCCATTTTCCAGCTTTACAATAGTTAATTCATTCGTTTATACCCTTAATAGTTATCACAAATCATTCGGCTATTCAACAATTAATTAATTAAGCACAAACATTCAGGGCGGTGACAAGATGGGGTCTACCCTGAGAATTATCCTAAGAACTTGGAAGTTCAGGGACCCATGCACAAGCAACTTTGAGTTTACGCTACAGTTAATTAATATAAATCGGAAAATATCTCTCAAGAAATTAGAAGTCAACTAACACAAATCATATTCCCCTTATGATGCAGTTCTTTTCTCCCGTTCCATTGTAGGAGTAGTAGCTTTCACTTGATGCATCTAGCACTGAATCTACAGCAAACGGCCAAGCTCGACTGCAAGTTCAGCAAGCAACTTGGCAGATGCATACACAGCATCGAAGCATCCAAGATCGATCGCCCACCTAACACGGCGAGCTATCTGTTTTCCAGCGGCGAAAGAAACCACGGGCACGGCGAGTCGGCTCACCGGCCGGCCGGTCGGTACTCAGTACCAAACCAAAGGTCAGGATGATCCGGCTTATCCACTGCCACGTGACCTGGGCCCAAGAGAATCCCGCCAGCCAATCGCCGCGCGCCACGTCGCCCGCTCTGTCCCTGTAGAACACACAATCATGTCCGAATTCCACGTCAGTCCACATCCAAACTTGGAGAAATCTGAGAGAATTACTCACACTAACCTGACTTCTTCACTGATGAATGCAACCCATCGTACTTGGTAGTAGTAGTACATATCCATATAACCATATCCTGTTTCAGGCCTTGTCAGTGACACCTTGGTTAAAACCACCCATGCACCATTCTGCTGCTCTCAAATCACTATCCTGAATACACTAATCTCAATCTAATTACTAAGTTTCAGCCAAACCTCAGAATATGCAAAATAGTCATCTTCAGCTTGCAATTTGCAGATCCATAAGTTTTGCCATATGCATGGACTATGATAAATGCCACCTCTGAATCTCTGATAGCAGAAACAAATGATGATGAGATACTAACAAGCACTAATGGAGTATTAAAAAAGATCTGAGCATGGATGAGGTCAAAGTCCACCAATAGGATCTGAGCAGTAGCAGTCATTGGTGGGCCAGCACCTCCCATGCATTCCTATCCACCTCAGCTCCCTGACAATAGACGCAAGTATCCAGTTCACTATAAATGAAGGCCTCCGGCTACGATCTGCAGGAGAAAAAACAGTCAGAAGCTAAGGAAGAAAAAGTATAGACACAGTGATACAATGGCCTGCATCAACACATTCCAGAGCTGCTCCGTCCTCAAGGGAGCAAAGATCAATGGTACCAAGATCGGAGGAGGGAGGGGATCACCAACCTTCCGGTGCCGGGCATCGACGTTCATGGACGGGAGCCTCCGGCTAGAGATCGACGAGAACCCTGAAGCCATCATCTCCGGTGAGTGGCCGGAGAACTTCTCCCTGCTCAGCTACGACGATCTCCGCGCCTACCTCCAGTCACAGGAGGCCGCTGCTCAAGCCGACAACCAGGTGCACTGATCACACCATATATACATAGATTCTTCTTCTTCAGATCACCAACTGTCGATCTTCTTCTTAAGATCTTGCTAAACTCTGAACTGGTTGCATGGTTGGTGAATTGACCAGCGTGTGGCGCTCCTGAGTGAAGCCATGTCGGCGCCTGTGCTGGTAGCCACTGCCGAGCAGACGCTGGAGGAGGTTGAGTGCCACTTTGAGACGGTCTCAGGTCTCCCAGTTATAGATGCCAGCCTCAGATGTGTTGGAGTGATCGTCAAGAGTGACCGGGCCAGGGCTTCTCATGGGGTCAGCTCTCTTTCTCCTCTCACACACACATACATGATACATATCCCTCTCACTCACGCACATACTCAACAACAAAAATAAGTGCTGATCTATTGCTTCTTGTAACAGTCAAAGACGAAGATTGCAGAAGTGATGACCTCTCCAGCCATCACTCTACCATCTGACAAAACAGTAATGGGTAATCCATCGTTGTTTTCGCCCTTATTTTTTTTGGTTATTTTCCACTTAGCTACCAGTTAAGCTAACAAGGCATATGCAATGTCTACAGATGCGGCAGCTCTGATGCTAAAGAAGAAGATCCACAGATTACCAATTGTAAATCAGGACAGACAAGTGATAGGTGAGTTTTGAGCAGTGGCCAATACAGAAAAAAAAAGGGCTTTCATTTTTTCCCCTTGATTTTATACCATCCTTAACATTGATAATTCAGAGTATGTTGCATGCTAAATGGAGTTCCAAACACTATTAACAGGTATAGTTACCCGTGCTGACGTTCTTCGCGAGTTGGAAGCCCTGCTGGAGGTTTAGACGTGCAGTGGTCCATATGCTTCGGCCTTGTTGTATATATGTAAATATATGCCATGGTGTTTTTGAATAGCAGGCATCTCTAATCTGTAAGAGTGTTGTAGCGCGAATCACCAAGATAAGCCTGAGAAAATAACCGGAGAGCTTTTCTTTGTACAATAAGCACACTATGAGACCTCCAGTGTTGTATGCCTGTGAAAAAATTTACGTTAGTGAATGGTCTCCACAACAACATAGATGAATGAATATGCCTAGTTATCTTTCAGAACAAAACCACCAAGGTGCTTCAAAGATGGATATAAAAGTGACCTTATTGAAGTTTCATTGTCAGAGGATGCATAGAACAATAGGACTTAACAGAAGAAAATAGGAATGCCGATGCAAGAGATATGCCTATTCGGCTATTCCTTTGCCACTTCTGAGCACTAACAGGAAAGATGGAAATGTGTTATACCCAGAACCACAACAGGTCAATCAAGATAGATGGAAAAAAAAAAATCAACAAACACCAATATCGAATGTGACAAATCTTTAGATAAAAAATGAACCTAATATTATAAGCTGAAGGAACCGTAGCTATTTCAATCTCAGGAAGACCCAAGGAGAAAGAACATACTCAATCTGTATGTCGTGGCAATGCTGAGGCTGTCATAACTCAGATTCGAGTTGCTGAGACTTGCCCTTGTTGATCTTCTCCTGAAGCAATACTAGCAGCAGAAACGGGCATTGATGTAGTAGTACTCATGTTTTCTGGTGAATCAGAAATGACTTTCATCTCTAGGTTTGGGATTACAGGTGGCTTTGTCCTCCGAGTAACAGTCATTTTCAACCCCTCAGTTGTGTGAATCGTTGCTCCAGTTGTCATCTCAACCTATCATATTGATACTTCACAGTGATTATCTGTATGTTGATAACTATGAAGAACCAGGAAGCAGACAGAAATTATACCGGAGGAGCTCCTGGAGCCATTTGAAAATCAAAGCGCCTGACAAGCATTGCAGTTGCCACCACAGTCTGCATACAAGTTCCGGCATATCCATGTTATTAGAGTTGGAATCTTGCATGCTCAATAGTTATTGTACTACATTATTTATCATGGCATGAGATATAATGTCCTTATGGTAGACAACAGAAGGCTCAAGGCAACAAGGTTCAGTAAGACTGGACCATACATAAGTTTGCTATGTTTCCTTAAAATGACATTTTGAAATTAAAAGAAGAAATCCTTCAAAAACTAAAACAAATTACCTCGAAAGTGGCAAACATGTCACCTACACATTTCCTTGGTCCGCCACCAAATGGCAAGTAACTGAGAATTCAACAGAACACGTGAGTCCCATTTAGCTATGTAGATTCATCAAATATATTAAATTAGCCAGTGAGGCAGTGACAGCTAACAGATGCTAGCCGCAATACACAGAATGAAAGCTACCACAGCCTAAAATTGGAGCTTAAAAAGTTTGACATGCCAACTGAAAATCAATAATTTGGATGTTGTCTTGAAAGAAAGATGTGTTCCGCAGTGAGTTCAATCTAAGCTGACAAAATAATGGGACATGTCATGTGCCAAGTAAATGCAGATTACCATTTTTAAGTTTCAGTGTGATGCCTAGGAGACTTGCTGTACATTATAGTTGATGATACGTTGGTTGTTTTTCAATTAACATGATTTGCAGGTCACAGGTTTTATGCCGTGCATCAACTCCCTGCAAGACTGCAACACGGAAGAAGTTTGTAGTCCAGTCGGAAGTCTTCATTAACTCAGGATGGCACGAATTGTTACGTCTTCTAATCAAGTAAGGATTTTGTTCAAAGCACCTCTGATGTTTGTTGATCCATACAAAGGGTTCTGCTGTTGACATACTTGCTACAGGTAAGGAACTCATACGACATACTATCAGTTTATACAAAATTACTATTCCAAGTACTGTTTCTGCGTAACCAGTTAACAGTTCTGGCGATGTGGTAAAGTTGAAAAGTACTTTCAAGCACTATCAGTTTGAAAGTACAATAGCATTTTGGCACATGTTGCTTATAGCCATATGAATATCATTTTAACATGATTGTCATAAACTGTGGTTTAGCTCCCAAAACCATAAATTTAGGAATCAAGTCATCACAGTTATCTCATCTTTACTGCTTCAAAAGAAAAAGGTCCCATTTTTCTTTATGTTGTTGTGACTGCCTTATGCACTTTCTAAGATTGTGGCTATGCACATGCCAGCATTAGCACTAAATTAATACGAATCACATGAAGAAAATTTGATGATTTGCATCAAAGAAGAAAACGAAAATCAGCTAGAGTTTTTGTTTTTGTTATCTCTAGAATAATTACAACAGGTGCATCGCATGACCAAATAACTTAGTGTTAGTAGATGTAAAAACGCAAACTTCTCGTCAAACAAGAACACAACTATACCGAGCATAATCAAATGTCTACTGATTTTTGTAGTAGAAAGCAGAAACTAATAAAATGGGGGAATTAGAGTGATAAGGTGCATCCAAATAAAGAGCTAATGCATTTCATAGCATTAATAGAGATGGAACCTGAAATTTTGGTTTGTTTCATTTGGATTTGGTCCATCCAAAGGCCATCTTTCTGGATTAAAAACATCTGCACCATCCCAATGCTTTGGGCAATGATGTAGGTTCCACACGGATATGAAAATGTCTTCTCCCCTGGGAAACAAAGGGAAAAAATATCTTATCAGAATTATAGGTGAAGTTCAAATTTGTACTGAAATTTTTAAAAAGGAACAATTCAGACAATTAAATACTCTAGAGCTACGACCAGAAATGGTATACAAGCAGAAGACAAAAATATATCACACAAGATTGGGAAGATATTCTCTAAAAAAAGATTGGTTAGATAACTTATACTTGCACATATCTTAGGCCCTCTTTGTTTAGGCTTATAAGCCAGCTTATGAGCTGAAAAGTCTAAGCCTAAACAAACAAACAGCTTTTCGCATGTTTTTTTTAAAAGCCATAAACCACTATTACACTATTAAGGCTCAGCGAACTGTTACACTATTAAGACAAAAGCTAGGTTGGAAAAGGTTTTTTGGCTTATGTGAGATAGAGGTATGACTCCACCATTAAACTTAGGACTTTAAATCCATTGGCTTATAAATCATATAAGCCAAAAAAACTGACTTAAAATACTAAACCAATAAACTTAAGCCTAAATAAAGAGGCCCTTAGACTCAGTTTCACCAGAACTTTACTGGTGTGATACTAGGCATGATCTTTCTGTTTTCCTATTCCAATTGTAACAACAGTCAACAGGACTACAGGAGAGATTTCCTACACTTGAGAAATAAGTTCTGCTAGAGTTTTCTTTACCGGCCAATTGGGTACCCTCCCAGCATATCCTCCTCAATAGAGCGACGAATTAAAACTGGTGGCTGTGGATAGAGTCTCAATGACTGCAAAAGTGGTGATTGAATGACATATTCATTCAGTGATCATACTCATTGTTTAATGAGGTAGCACTGTTTATCACTTACTTCGTTAATTACTCTAGTAGTATACTTCAATTTCTTCACATCCTCAATTGTTGGTAAACGGTCACCTAGAACAGTATCAGCCTGTCCATAAGTGAGTGAAACAAGTCATTTGCAACTTGTAAGATGTAGAAGCACGTGCCTCTAAAAATAACAATCCTAAATGTAAAAGCGAATTTACCTCATCTTGGAGTTTGGCCATTACATTTGGATACTGCAAGTTACCAATGCCAAGAAAGGTAAAACATGAGTGGTTTGACGTATACAATATTCATCATTACATATTGCTACATTAATACATCAATGATTTGAGTTGCTGAACATATTTTCTTTTGGGAACAGCTACGGAACATATTGATACCTTAGATAGAAGATAAAATGTCCATGTCAAGACTGCTGCAGAGGTCTCATGGCCAGCAATGAGCATTGTCATCAGATCATCACGGAGTTGCTTGCTGGAGACCTAATGAAGACAAATTGAAGCAATGTGAGGACCAGAATGTTTGGAGATCTATAATATTTTAAACTGCAGGTACACCATACATCATCTCCAGATGCCAAAAGAAAGTGGAGGATACTGGGGTCTTGCTCATTCATGTATTCTTCATGAAACTGCAGATCTTCTTCCTCGACCAATCTCTGCAAGAGTAACAGCAGCCAATCTAAAAGCCTTGATTTTTTTAAAAAATAAATAATAAGGTCAGAACATAAGAAAAGAAGTTCACCTTGCAGATGTCAATTAGTTCATCAAGAGTCTTATTTATCAGCGCAAGAGCTTCATTGACCTTCTTCTGCCGCGGGGAAATATCTTTCCATATGGGTATTTCCCAAGTTGGTATAGGAGAAGTGCTCCGCATTTCTGCTTCTCGCAGTGTCACATACACTGCCTGATCATCAATCCAAAAAAAGGTAAAATTTTAAGAAAACAAACATGAACAAATAGAATGTATAATGAATTCCAAAATTACAGTACAAGACTGAATACTAACCTCAACTATTCCATTATCGTAAGACAATGAGTCGAAATCATAATTGAAGACTGCCTTCCCAATGACATCCAGTGTTAGTCGAGAGAACAAAGATTCCATCTCCACATCCTCCCCATCCGTTGCTGCCTTGTCCAACTTCTGGCAGAGCCGATCTGAAGCATATCCGAAGAGACTTATCATTGCGGTAACGTACTGCAAAGCGAAATTCAGATCAGTTCAATCACAACCCGAAGATCAAATCATGCTAAACCTGGTACAGAAATGATGTAGAACCTTCTGGTGCATTGCTGGTACAATGGCGCGCCTCCTAACACGCCAAATCTCCCCATCAGCAGGGATCAAACCCGTACCCATCACAAACTCTAAAATTTCTGCCAGAATACCCTGCACCCACCACAATCAAAATGCAGGCCGTTAATTTCTAGAGCACAGCCTAGAACACGTCTACATCCAAAATTGACAACACAAAACCTTGGAATAAGCCTTGGAGTTGTCCCTCAGGATGTGCTTAGCTATAGCTGGATCAGAGACAATGAGGAAAGACTGGGGAAAACAAGAAAAGAACAAAGTTTAGGCCATCAATAATAACACAAAATTGGGAGTTGCCGAGTTGGAGAGCAAATTGGTCTGATTGTGCATCACCTTAGGGCCGAAATTGAGGCGAAAGATGCCGCCATAGGTAAGGAAGAGATCATAGAGCGGGATGAAGAAAGCCTGCCCTGTCACCGCACTCATAGACCCCACCGCCTGCGGTATCTCCGGTCCGCCGCCACCGGCGACCTTGGTGAGCAGCGCGGCGGCGAGCTCCCCCGGTGGGCCGAGCTTGGCAAGCCCCACCGCGAGGGGAGCAATCCACCTGAAAAAGAGAGAGGGAGCTCTCCATCAGATCATCAAAGGAGGAAGGAAAGGCGGCCGCAACGTGAGAGAGAGAGAGAGAGAGAATGAGCACTGACGCGGGGCCTTGGGCGGTGAACTCGCCGGACGCAATGCGCGCCGCCAGCTCAGCCTGGCGCCGCCGCCGCCGCTCCTCAAGAACCGGGTCGGAGCCGGAGCCGTCGCCACCACCGCCTTTCCCGTTGCCGCCCGAGGCGGCGCAGCGGAGGAGCAGGCGGCGACGAGCTGAAGCAGCAGCAGCAGCAGCAGAAGGAGGAAGGCGCAGGTGTGCCTGACCGGAGCCGAGTAAGCGGCACGGAGGTGGAGCAGCGGCGGCCGCAGAGGAGGTAGCCGCCATGGCAAAGGCACTCACTGACGTCGCTGAGCTCATCGCGAGAACTCCTCAGTGGTGGAGTGGAGTGATGAAGTGAGTGGAGTGGCGCGAGGAAATCAATGGTGGAGGTGGAGGATGAGGTGGTGGTGGACGTGGGGCCTGCTCCTCCGTTTGTTGAGCTGCCTTTCCCGCGCGCGCGCGACTCCCGGCCGGCCAACCAGACAGACAAGACAACCAAGCCTTCCTCCAGAGATGCTACTGGAGTGTGTAACGGAATCTTTGCAGCATCCTCCTCTTCTTCTCCGTTGCTACAATTGAATTGGCAGCTAGGATCAGTCTCAACTGATAAAACATACTCCCTCCGTCTCTAGATATTTAACACTGGTGATTTTTTTAAACATATTTGACTGTTTATCTTATTCAAATTTTTTTATAAATATTATTCAAAAACTTGAGTAGTAATAGTATATTTAAGAACGAATCAAATGATAGGAAAAGAATTAACTTTTGAATAAGACGAACGGTCAAACATGTTTAAAAAAAAATCAACGGCATCAAATATTTAGGGATAGAGGGAGTACTACATGGAATAGAAGTTATATCTTATACTTCATCCATCCTAAAATATACTCTATCCGTTTTAGGTTATAAAACGTTTTAACTTTGGTCAAAATCATATTGTTTTAAGTTTAACTAAGTTTATAGATAAATATAATAATATTTATAGTACTAAATTAAATTTATCAAATCAATAATTGAATATATTTATTTTTTTCTACAAACTTAGTTAAACTTGAAGCAGTTTGACTTTGACCAAAGTCAAAACGTCTTATAACCTGAAACGAAGGGAGTAGAAGATTTTAGATAAATGTGGCATATCCTTGAACTATAAATCTATACAAGTTAAGAAAAATGAATCTAGACAAGGTAGGATATGTAATATTTACCAAAAACCACTTATATTTTGGGACTGACTGAGCAGTAACTAGGAGCAAGATTTTCTTTGAAAATTGCACTACCAAAAGACTGCAGTGAAGAATGGGAAATCAGAATATAGAGATAACTGCAGACTAATCATGGTAAATTTGATATACCGACAGAAAGTGCAGGTTTTCGTGTGGCGGCAGTTGGGGCTTCAAGATACCGTGAATTGGATGGTATTGGCATTTTTATACCTTCAAGTGCAAACAGCATTTGTCCTGGAGTTGGATGTTGTTGCCAGAGTATAAAATTGGAACACGCTGTAGCATAACAGTGATGGCAACGTGTAAAACAATCATAAGAGGTTCGCATTTTAATTTTTTTCATTTTGAGATGATCAAAGGAAGATCATGTACCTGGTAGGTATAACACAGGAAACAGTCTCCATATCCTATCAGCTGCAGCTCCAATTGAACATTCAGATGAGATGAATCCAAGTGCAGCCTCTTCTAGTACAAACTGTACAAGAGCATGGGGGCTCTCTGAAGAGATGATTCCAATGCAACTCTTTGCAAGTTTTCGAAGGAAGACATTGACACGTCCATTTCCATCATCCAAGTCATCGAATGCAGCCAGAAGAAAAGTAGTTTTCACAAGGCTCCAACTTTGCATTCTTCCTACTAATAAATGGAGCGGAAATAGAGAGGCAATTTTATGTTATCTTCAAGGTGGAATCAATCATGTCGTGGAGAAAAGAAAGCCATCTGTATGTGTTTCACCTTTTTTTTTTAAAAAAAAAAATCTAATTGGTAACTGAAGGAACACGGCGCATGTCGATAAGCATCCTGCAGCTTGGAGCCTTGGGCAAATCAGCTGGCCTTCTTCAGATAATGCTTCCCTCCTAGGCATTGGCCCATTCCGTTAATCACCTGAAGAGGACATCACCTGAAGGGGACAATAGTAGTTTTAGGAACAGGTTAAGACTTAAGACGTTCAAAAACTTGGAAAGCCAAATGCAGTGAGTCCAGATGAGCCGAGCTCCGAAATATGTACCTTCGAATTTAAAACAGTTTTCACATTGAAATTGATATTTTTTTTCCACATTCGCCTCATCTGATTGTGGACATGGGTAGAATTGGATCCCATATCCAAGTACAGAAAGTGTGCAACATCTGTTGGTAGTTACACTAAAGTGCCCCCCAGACTGTTTTTAAAGAATAATAACCTCTACAGAGAATTGGAACAGTGAACATCAGGGAATGTCAGTAAAATTTAACAGTTGCTGTTGCAACAGAAACAACATGTTCAGAAGCTCAATGGCTAAAAGGATCTAGCACTGCAACATTGATTCGACACGAGTGGAACTAGTGCGCGCTAGTGGTGGCGCAGAAGCTTGAAGCAAAGAAAATTCAGCATATCTCAACATCTGGTACGCACACGCACATCAGCTAATGGAAGAAAAGCCAAATTAATGAGCAGTCATACTGCACAAATCAAACCACTCGCACACATTTGTTAAGCAATTATTAACAATTAGTATTAATTTGCCCAGAATGTGTTGTTACTGATCCGAAGTGCAAATGCACACAGATTTTTGCCGTGATCCAAACAATAGCTAAATCGGAGCACCAAATCGACCACACCCACCAGATTTTGTAGCAGACACAGCAAAAGCAGTAATGTAGGAGTACCTTGGAATGAAGGAGATCGATCCATCGTTGAAGCCCTAGGATGCTATTCCCTTCCTCCTCCACCGCCTCCTCGCTCGAACCGCATCGTTGAAGTAAATCTACAAGTTCATGGGGTCCGTGGGCACCTGGCTCGACGGCGGTTACGTGGAGAGACGCCGGGGCGTCGCGCCGGACCGTGCAGCCTGCGGGTGGGAGGAGATAGGGGGTTTGGGATTCGGAGAAGACGCAGGAGGAGAAGGAGATCAGTTGCAGTTGCGGATGCAGCGAGCTGGAGCGATTGGAGGAAGGATTCCTTCGAGCTTGGTTTCGTGGGAGGGCGCCATGGGTGTTCGACGAAATGCTCGAGCGAATCAGAGGAGGCTATTTTTTTTTTCAAAAAAAATGAATTAAGAACTCATTAACGTATAATTAATTAAGTTAATATTGTTTGTAAAATGATTAATATGAATTTAAAAAACAAATTTTCTTTATATATATATATATTAAAAAAATAATGTTTAATAGTTTAAAAAACGTGCGTGAGTTGAGTTGGGAAAGTAAAAGAAAACACAGCGGTCGAACGGACTTGGCAGAGAACGAATACAATCCATATCGCTGAACTTGTCAAAAAAAATAATACCGTATGTATATCTCCAGAAGAACAATGGCAATGTAGTTCATTAGTACAGCATCGGCGTGTACCATTCATAAGAAAAAGAGCAGTATTAGTTCATATCCAAATCTCATGCTATAGCTTGACATCCTAGAGAAGTCTTGCTGCCATAGCCCCACATCTTCAAGAACAATTATTTGTGCAAACGTTAATGTCGTCTTTAAAAATTACATCTACCTGCTATACAGGATGATATCAGCTAGGAATCACAATCCTCCAGCAGCAGATAAATGGCCATGGATTGCATTGTCATATATGCATATATTTACAAAATAGCATGAACATGGAGCACAGTCAGCTTTGTCAGCCACTGTAACACCGAAATCTTGTGTGAATGAAATGGGATAATAGGCATATAGGATTACTTAAACGTCGTGGGAACGCTGGAAGATTAGGAGCGCTACATCAGCTATTTTTTTTATAAAAACCCTTGCGCTTTCGGTTAATTATGTGCCGGTCCCCGCTGTTGTCCACCATCCAATTTCGCCATAGGGTCGATCTGGCCGTCCACGTGTCCCGTTGTGCCGGCCCTTCCACGCCCGTGCGATCGTCGGATTATGGATGGACGGCCTGGATTTCGCGAAACGGTACAAACCATAGCCGCCCGTCCTCTCCTCTCCCCACGCGCGTCGGTTCGCCCGCCTCCTCCGCTCGCGTGCGCCGTTGCCGTCGCAGCTCCCTCTCCTCTACCGTGCTGCCGCCGCCGCTCCCTCCCAATGAGCCGCCGGATCTCCCAGTGAGGAGGCTGGGGCCGCCGGATCCGGTGACCCCGGTCTCCTCGCCGGCGGATCCGGCGCCCAGACGCCCACCTTCTCCGTCGCTGCCACAGCTCCCTTCTCCTCTACCGTGCTGCTCCAGCCGCCGCCGTGTCACTCTGCGGCCGCCACCCTTGCTCCCGATGCCACACGACAAAAGTGGTGGCTCCTTCGCCTTCGCCTCCTCCGCTCTGTTCCTCTCCTCTCTCCAACTCTCCTCACCCTCTTCTCCTCACTTTTTCTACACCTTTGTTGACGAGAAAATCGAACACATCGGCCTGGGAGATCTACTTAGCTCCTGTGCAGGTCCAAAGATTAATGAGATGCGGGCGTGCCAGTCAGTTTGATCCTGCAACTGACAAGATTTGCAAATAATAGATCAAACAGCCGATCAGCTGACAAGCCGATGGAGTAGTTCCAGCCGATAGCCGATAATAGATGATGCCGATACCAGCCGATGGCGATAGGGTTTAAGCAATCGGCTATATGTCCAATGTAGATAATGATATAAAGGCAATCGGCTGATGATAATATAATATAGCAATATAATCTAGTATAAACCAATCGGCTAACAATATGAAATAGTAGAACAAATATTGATCTGTAGGTTAAAGCACACATCGGCTGCAGGTCCGATGTCATAAGATCCACAAGATTAGATTAAACAGTGAAACCTTTGTTGCCATCGGCTAAATCCAACTTATATGTATATGCAATCCCTACAAGCCAATGCAACGTCCAGATAACTTATCGGCTAGCACCCCGATAAAACATTAGCATGAACCTATCAGCTTAACAAGACTTATATTATCAACAACAATCTAGTAGATCGAACCTAACCGATGCAGCATGAGATTGTATATGATAATCTAATACTCGATGAGCCGATAGATCTGTCTAATATGATGGATATAACAAATCTATTTAGAAAAACATTATGATTGTAGAGATATATCGGCTAAGACAGGAGATCAAACCTAACCGAGACAGTCCCAACTAAACCGATGCGTCTCTAAACACAATGCAATTAGAGATAGAATTGAGATATCAGGTAGGCAAATATATCAACCAAACCAGAGCGATCCAAGAGATCGAATCGATGCAGCCTTGAACAACACCAACATAGCCGACAGATTCACAGGGCCCGACAGAACGTAGGACTTACCCCTTCGCTGGAGATCGAAAGCCAATGCAGCCCTGCGTCAGGTGCCCAAGTTCCGCCGGAAGACAAGTAAAAACCTCAGGGAAGAGGGTGGCGATGTGCCGAGAGTATTATTGATCGATAGATTGATAGATTACAATGACCCCGGGTGTACATATTTATACCCATAGGGAGATACTAGTCCTTGTCGGACAAGAAAGAAACTAAAAAGGAAAAGATAAAGTCCTTATCGAACACTAAACACACTTTCCTAAAGATAAAAGGAAACTAACAAACTATGCCTAATTAATAAATAACTGTCATGTCGCATCCTTCTTGAACTCGAACTCTTCTAGATAAGCTTCCTTTGATTGATCCGACTCCACCAAGAACACGACATCGTGGCGACTTGACTCCCATCGGCTGATTCTAGAACTTTGAAGCCGATACTGACTCTAAATCGATGGTAACTTTGGGCTTACCAAATTTCACTATTAACAACCTTCAACGTTGGCTCGTCCCGCATCCTGTCGCCTCGCCCCACCCTTTCACGCTCTCCGCCACCGCCGCCCTCTATTCCTCTATTCCACCGCCGTCGCTGCCCTCTCCTCCGATGTCGATCCCGATGTCACCACCTCCGTCCAAACTGCCTTTGACTGTGTGCCAGGCGTCGGCACAAGCCGCCGGTGGTACTTGCCGCCGTCGATCCTCAATCCCACTCTTCCCCTCCACAGGTTAGCCCTAAACTCCCTTGCTCCCCATCCTCCATGTCCCTCTTCTCTCTTTTCCATTGGAGGCAGGTGCAAGGAGCATTTGTTTTTGTTTTTTTCTCTTCGCAATTTTGTAACATAGAAGATAGGATGACTAAACCATTGTGGATCCCATAATATTAAACATGCCAGTTCTATTGAACTTTTTATATCTTGATGAATGTGTATGATGATTTACTTGATACTACTTTGATCAAACACACATATTGCTATCATGGTCTTCTTGGATGCTATATTGCTATTGGCCAACTTAAGATGCTTGAATTAGGTCTTTTTAAGACTTCATCAGAATAGTTGCACCTAACAAAGTAAAAACCAGCAACTTTGATGGTCCCTAAAGATGTCGAATAGCCGTATCCCTAATTCGTCACATTAAATCTGAATGCAATAAAATTTGTGAAGAGAACTTGTGGATTAAGGAAGTTGCGCTTCATTTTGATCCACTATCGTGGCCTACCCACTCATGAGTGGACTATATATATGTGTACATGATCTAATTTATTATCCTTGTGATTGGCTGCTGTCATTGTGCTCCATATGGATAACACAAAAACACACACACACACACACACACACACACACACACACACAAAACAGAAGCATCGCCTTGCAGTTGCACTTGCCAATTATTGTATCTTCTATTTGGAGGTTTCGATGCTCTTTTGTTGTAAATGTTTAATACTAAGTTGCCAACTATTATAGCTTCTATTTGGATGTTTGGACAACGAGGTTGACGCTGGCAAGGCCGTGCTCGCGGCGTCGCTTCCTGGTACCTCCAATTTCTTCTCTGGCCCTTACCTCATCTCTGTTGCCAAAGATTTCCTTCCAATCGGCAACCCTTCTTTCGCAGTGCTAACAAGGACGCCCCCATGTGGTTCCCCGCTTGCAGTTGGGCCTTTCCTCCATTTAATAAAGCCTAGGATACCTTTCAAATGTATGCAATGATTCTCTTTGCTTGCCAAGGTAAAGTTCCTTTTTAGACTGCTTTGAGATTAATATTTGTGCTTCTTCTTTTTTGCCAGCATAAGATGTACACTTAGAAACACAAATAGTGTGGATCCATCTCAAAGCCTTTAGGATCATAATATAAATGCCCTACTGTTTTTTTATTACTGCTTATTAAGCTTCTGGTATCCCTCCACTGCATATGAAGTGTGACATGTCTATGTGAGTTCTGTTTTTCCAACATATAAAATTATAAAGTCATCATGACCTATTTAAAACTGAAATTTTAGCTATCATTGACCTATGCTGAAGCCATGTGACTTTTTTTGGTTTACACCACCTTACATGAGGTGCATATTAAAGTCTGTGTACCTTAATTTGGTTCTTCCTCTTAGCTAGAGGTATACTAAGACATACTAGCTAGGAGGGCCTACAATCCATTGATAATGTCTCACTGAATGCAAATTAAAAGAGTCTTAAGTATCTATACAGATGTCTCCAGATTTTAACTATATTGTGCAAAGATAGAATTAACTAATAGAACAACAAATTGATGTGGAGAAAATCTCTGTAATAATCAATGTCTGCTGCAATTGCTTATTATAATTCATGCTCTGTACTTGCGCGTGATGATTTAAATTTCAGAATAAGTGTACAGAAAATAAGTTGCGGTGAACTGTGATTTAACCATGACCAGTGCCCGAAGAACAGCATGGAGATTGGAGAGATGACTGGTCAGACAAGAGCCTTTATAGGAACAAAATGCAACACCGTTTATTGTTGATTGGGTCATATACAAATAATGCAATCCGCTTATGGACAAAAATCAACAAGGAAGATGCAGTACATACTACATTCTGGAGAACTTGATAGAAACAAGCAAGCATTTTAGGTCATCAACACCACCAACAACAACACTACTCCAGCACGTCGCAGCAGCAGATAACGGCTAACTTGCAAAATGAATACCCTTATACTATACTTCCTCCGTTTCACAATGTAAAACTTTCTAGCATTGCCCATATTTATTTAGATGTTAATGAATCTAGACATATTTGTTTAGATTCATTAACATCTATATACATATGGGCAATGCTAGAAAGTCTTACATTATGAAACGGAGTGAGTACTATACTACCTATGTATACTACCCATGCTATAAGTTCATTAGTATAGAGTTAATCTGAATTGTTGGATCGATAGTACAATCCACTATAATATACTCCCTCCGTTTCTAAATCTTTTAACACCGTTGACTTTTTAGCACATGTTTGACCGTTCGTCTTATTCAAAAAAAACTTTTGTGAAATATATAAAACTATATGTATACATATAAGTATATTTAACAATGAATCAAATGATTGGAAAAGAATTAATAATTATTTAAATTTTTTGAATAAGATAAGTGGTCAAACATATTTAAAAAATTCAACGGCGTCAAATATTTAGAAACGGAGGGAGTGCGATGGTATAGAGCACCGCAAAGTAACTCTAAGGGAGCTCAGTTAGGCCATTTACAATGCAGTGATGTGTCATTCTCCCTCGCCATTCCACGTCGGCAAAGCAGGAGGGCACACGCCACGTCTGCTTCTAGGCCCACCAGAATGAGGTTCGAGTGTCCAAAGATGGCCACTGGTTCTTGGCGAAAAAGAGGACGAATGAAGCTGGGAGACGACGCTGCTTCCGCGTTGTGGAGTGAGTGGCATCGCCCTCCTTCCCATGCCAGCCGTCGCCCTCCAGCCAGCCGCCTAGCCCACCGTCGCTGTCCGCAGCCATCGAGCTCGTTCTCGTCCCTGCCATCGGAGCTCGCCGGCCACACCGCCCCCGATCCGCTCAACCCGAAGCTCGCCGGCCACTCCGTCGCTCGATTCACGCCGGTCGGAGGAGAGCCAGAGGAGAGGGGTCGCCGCCGTGGGAGCCGAGGTCGCCGGCCGCGCCGGCCTTGCAGGGCCGGAAGAGGAGGAGGAGGGGAGGCGCTCGAGCCTCCGGTTGCGAGTGGCATTGGAGTGAGAGGCGCCAGCGGTCGTGGGGGACAGGAAGGGCGTGTCGCCGCCGCGTCGCCCGGAGCTCGCCGGCCGCTCCGAGGTCGCCCTGTACCGCCAGATCTGCGTTGCCGGCCTGGGGAGGAGGGCAGCGCGGCGACGACCATGGTGGCGGCAACGAAACTACGGCCGCAACCATCCTCGCGCCGCGCCCGGACGAGCCGTCGCCACTGGATCTGGCAAGCTGCCACGCCGTCGTCGAGACTCGTCGCTGCCACGCCATCTTCGAGACTCGTCCCCGCCATGCGAGAGCAGGGGAGGCCAAGAAGTTCGCCGCCGTCGAGCGCCAAGCTCGCCGCCCTGCCAAGACCGCCGCCGTCGTCGCCTCCTTGCTGCCGAGCGAGTGGCCTCCATGCCAAGACCGCCGCCATCGTCTCCTCCTTGCCGCCACCGCCGTCGTCCCCAGATCCACCGACGCTCCGCCCGGCCACCCCAGCGCCGTCTCCGCTCGCCACTGCTCCGCCCGGCCCCGTCGCCGTCGAGGCCGCCGCTCCGCTCGAACGCCTCAGTGCCGGCTCCGCTCGAGCGTGAGAGAAGGGAAGGAGCAACGTTGGGCTCGAGGAAAGGGAGAGAGAGAGAGAGAGCGGAAAGGTGGAGAAAAAAAAAGGAAAACTACATTTTTGTGGACCCCACTTGAGGTACTGCATTGTGCAGCTTGTGCCTCTCAGTGTTCCTCAGCATATGTGGCAGCTCAGGTCCGGCATTTTAGGTGACGCATTGCTATTGCCCTTAAAATAAAATAGGTTG